>NC_056737.1:534837776-535077776 GCF_019279795.1 Protopterus annectens | reverse complement strand
TGACAAAATTTATCTTGCTTCTATTTATATAATTTTACTGCTAATCTCTCATTTTTTTATTTATCCACTTTAACACTTTGTACAAGTTTAATGAAGCAGCATATACCACTGGGTTACTGCCTTCCTCTTTGTGTATGTAAAAAAATTCTTGTTTTACTGGGTTTAATCTAGAACCCCATATAAATGAAAACATTATCTGCAATAATTCCTTTTCAGACACTGTTGGCAACATAAATACGCTTGAGAAGTATGCTATTTTCCCATCAGTGCTGAATTTATCAAGTAAGCCTTCTTCTGAATGATAATTGCTGTGTTTTCCAGAAAAGACAGGTTTGTTTTATTTCTTCTATTATTTTTCCATTGAATTCTACGTACATACTTATTCCCAAATTTTATATCTAATGCAGAAATTTCATTCATTGTAAAATATATACCCCCATCACCTAAACCTTTACTTATTCCTTTATTTAAAGTCATCCCTGCCACCTGTAGGCCATCACCTAAACCTTTACTTATTCCTTTATTTAAAGTCATCCCTGTCACCTGTAGGCACTCATATTCTTTTATCCATATTGTGTTTTTGAAGTTATTATAATGTCCTCTGCTTGTATTAACAGAACTGGAATTTTTAACCATTTGGGTGTTATATTCCCTGCCTCCTTCATTTTGTAAGTTATTTCACATACTATCCCATTCATAACTAATGCAAACAGTATACAATTCATTGGACAGCCTGTCTTTCAGTACTCTTCATATGTACCTCTTGTCTTAACCAGTCATTTACAAATATGTTTACTTTCTTGTTACTATACGCTGATATTTATAAATTCCTAACTTTCTCACTTAGTTATATTCTTTTATTATTACCCATATGATTTCATTTTCAGCTGTATTAAATGCCTTATTAAAGTCTTCAGTCATGTTTTTGCTTTTTATTTTCCATTGATGATATCATCCACAATTTGTCTGTTATTAATAATTCTTGACAACCCTTTCCCTTTATATTATATATCCTATCTTCCATGATATTTTCCCTTTTAGTTTCAAATCTCTTTTTTATTATTTTCATAAAGATCTTGTAGTCATTATTATTCAGTACTATCTGGCTCCAGTTTTTGTCATCTATCTTCCTTCTTCCATATGAATTTAAGTATTCTACTACATAATTCTTTATACATAAAACATCATTTAACCATTCATTCAAAATCTTTAAAAAAATTTTTTTGACAGTCCCTTAATTTTTTATACATTTCCTACACTATTCCATCTGGTCCTGCTGCTGAATCTATAGTTACTTGTCCTAATACTTTATCTACCTCATTTAAAGAAATCTCCTTTTCCAACTCTTTAGTCTCTTTTTCTGTTAACTTTTTTTTTTACTTTCCATGTTTTTTACTACCTTCTTTTTTCTTTAAACATTTCTTGTGTTTATTGTACTACACTATTCATAATCTTTTCCCAAGTTTTTTTCCTAGTTCTCATTTTACATTTTTTATTTCTCTTATTACATTACCATTTTCCTTTACTAACTGATTCTCTTTTTCTTGTAAAAACATCTTTGGTTATATAACAACTCTTGGATTTTTTCTTGATTTCTTTTAAGTATAATTATTTCTATTAGTATGTTCTATATCTTCCAGTGCATGTTCTTTTATATTTTATTTCTCTTTTTTCCTGACATCATATTACCACTGTAAAAAAAATGTATTTTCTTAGATTTTTCTTTAAATATCATCCAGCATTCAGACCAGTTTTTATAAAATGTTCTCATAGTGATATGATCTTTCCATAACTGTATTACTAATCACCTTCCTTCTTCATTCCTTGCTTTCTCATAAATCCTTTTTAGTCATTTGCCTATTTTTATATATTCCTTGTTTCCTTTATCTGTAGCCATATTGCAAAATAATCAGAAAATCTTGTTTTGACTACCTTCCCTTCCCCAATAACTAAACCTTCTGATATTATAAAATCTTTTTCAATTCTGTTTTGCCCCAAAGTTTTAACTTACCACATCTTATAACTTCTAACATTCTTGTATCAAAATAACTTCTAACTTTTTTTTGTATCATTTCCTTTCTTTTTACACTTGTCTTTTAAATCACAGTTAAAGTATCCTGTTATTATAATATTCATATGTCTAAAAAAGTCTGTGACTGGGGAAACCTTCTTGGTCTTTTTTACATTGGTTTTCACTGTTCCAAGTTTGTTCAAATATTCACATGTATCATGATATAGTCTAAAATCTGATGAAATAAGCTTTCCATTTCTTTGCAGGTAGTATAAGTATTTTTTTGTAATTTCAAAATACTACAAACTATCAGTTATATAGCTCAGAACATTTCTAGCTGACATTCCCTGTATACAAGGATTTATTTGTGTATTGAATGCTTTTTTGCTTTCTTAATCTATACTCATGATTGCAGTAGGGAAGAGTGACTCATCATAAGCATTATATATAACTAATTGTATGCATTTTATCTTTATCTCTGTCCTGTGACACTTTACCACATTTGGATTCTACATATGTAATTGCAACCTTTTATTTGTGCTCCTTATACTTGTTGATTGTATGTGGAGCTTTTTTCCCGGGGCCTCGGCTGAAAGTGGGTTTCACCCAGTAGGACTATCCCAGTAAATAAATGTGAAATAAAATAAAGAAATAAATAAACAAGCAAGCATATAATGTTATAATTCTATGTATTTGCTCTTTACATTTTAAATCTACAATGGTTAATTTTTCCCGTTTTTGCTAAAGTTGCATCTAATCTCTTTACTGTATTTCTACAGAATACAGCTATTCCAGAACATCTGCCATTTCCCAAATTCCAGGTTGTATTTCCTCTCCATAGTTTGCCTGTTTGTAAAAATCTTGTCTTCTATTATAGTTGCATCTATATCATGTGTATTGTACCACTCCAAAATCCATAGTTTTCTTACCATAGTTTTAATACTATTCACTTTAACAGAAAGCACTCTAAAATGTTCTTTTTCTTTTTGATTCATGGTTTCATACATTCATAATTAACTACTACGTTAGCTTTCTTAATTGGCCATTCTAAACGTAGCCAGTTTCCTTCCCAAAGGTACCTTGTGTCTGTGAGTCAAACACTTTAACCATTGAACCAACTCCTAGTCACTAGCTTTATATATTCATTTTCATCCATTTTATTTTATTTTTTTACTAAATTTTCTTTTTCTGTCTTACTTTACCAGTAGAATTTGTTTTTTCTTTCTTTTAGTATTACCCAGTTTATGTCTTCATCACTTATGTCAGAATATTCCTTTTTGTCCTCTTTATTATTTTTTCTTCAGCTAATTTCTCTTCTATTTCTACTACTTCTAAAAAGTCTTCTCTTTATTCATTGTCTTCTCTTTCTTTTTCATTACTCTTATTGTAATTTTTGCTACTCATCCATAAATGTCCAGTGATGTTACATTTATAACATTTTGATTCACATTTTTTTCATCATGTCCCATTTCCCCTGAAATATAATATTTTCTTTTATTACAGATACTTATCAGATGTCCTTCTTTTCCACAAAAAATATTTTTGGTGGTCCCTATCCTTTTATGACACCCCTATTCCCCTCCACATTTATCATGTTTGGTATATGTATTGTTTTTTCTGTTTATATTCTTAACACAATATTATAATCCCATCCACAAGTCCATGAGCTCCTTTTGTCATAAACATTTGCAATGTCCAGTACTTCTTTACATAAAGTCTTCAAATGCCCCTTCAAAGTCTCTCTCTCTACCTTTGTTCGAAACTCTGCATGAATTTTCTTTTTTGTTTCTCTGTTAAATGCTGTTATCACATAATGATTCAATGGGTTACAGTCTTTCTTTTTTTCATATTCTCCAAGGAAATGTTCCATTGAAAAAACAGTCTCATATATAATGTTACAAAATGCCTCTTTGCTAATAAAAAATAAATGTTCCTATCTCTTGTGCTTTTGCACTGAAAGGAACTGTTAGATTGTCCCACATTTCATACCTATTTCTTTGTCTTCTTTACTTTGAATCCTTACCACTTACTTATGTTTTTCATTGTCTTCTGCTTTCTTTCCTGCTACTATCCTTTTGCCCGCTTTTACTTTCTTTGCATATGCTTTCTTTTCCATCTCGCCACTATTCTTCAGGATTGCTTCTGCAGCCTCCTTTTGTATTTTCCATAATGTTCCCCCAGGGAAATGCCTGCTTCATTTTTTTGGCTAACTCTGCGTCACCATTACTTCCAGTAAATTATCTGCAACCCTCCTAACTGAAGGGTTCTAATTATACATCCATCATTTGCCAACTCATCTCCATGTTTGAAATATCTCCTCAGACTCCTGCACACATTCTCTGGTCTCAATATTTGCTTTCTCCTCCATTTCTCTCATCACTCTATTATCTGCTTTTCTGTCTCCATCTGTCTGTTTGTTTTTCTGGACCACCTCTGCATCTGGAATAGAAACAGGAAGTGCTCCTGCAAAATGGGTCCCACTCACAACAATGAAGAGGAATGTTCCCCAATGCCTGCCCAAATTTACCTTACTTAAATACCAACTTGGGTCTTTTCTGAAAAGAGGCTAGTAGCCTTGTGGAACTAATTTGGTCAACAAAGGATAAATATAATAAGTAGGTACAATACTTGAAATGTAGTTACACCAGTGATTTAGGAGAGGCCATGAGGAATACAAAAATTAAAAGATAAAAATCTGTGAAGCTAGAAATGATTTTATGACAGTCCATTGACATCAGGATTGTGTGTGTGTGTAAGACTGTCAGTTTATGTCTTGACCATGAGTAGGTATGTTAAAAAAGGAAGACCACTCCTGATAATTAGCACCTAGGAGAAGTAATCACAAAAAATGTAACTGATGTCAGTATTCTGTAATGACAGTTTCGCATGCACTATTTCATTTTATTATATATGTGATGGGAGTGTAATTGTAAATTGTGCAACATATCTGGATCACAGCATGCAAAGTATGCCACAGAGAGAACTATTACCATATGCTAGTAAGTGAACTCTTAAAAACACCTGTTGATTGTGATCTATAGCATACAGTGACCTATAACATTGTTATGCAGTCACTCCTACCTAGCACTATAGTCATAATCATACTAGTCTGTCATTGCCAGATTTGAACCCCTACCTACCTAAATCCACAATGTACAGAACTGGGTATTATCCACTCACTCAACAGGAGAGGTCTGAGTACATCTGTGAGGAGGAACATATTTGACCTCATCATTGTGTAGCATTGCAAATGGTGACCTTAAAAGAGAGTGAAATATTTGTGAGAGCCCTCTCCCTGTGTATATGTTTCCAATGAATGGAGGTTTATACACTAGATCTGCTGTTTATTCCAGCCTTTCAAGCACTGTAGTCACACACACACTAATCACTGCCAGATATGAACCCCTTCTTATTTAAGTTCACAGTCTAAAGACAGTTGTGTCAACTGCTAGTGCCACAGGAGAAATCTTATAAGTGTCAGACAACACATGGTTGTTGTTTCCATTACATATGTTGAGGTGAAGTGGCAGTGTGTTTTGACAGGAATTCAAAACAGCAGTGTGCTGATCACAAAGCACCACATATTGTAGCAGTAACTCAGGTATCACTTCATGCATGGACATTGTTATACTTCGAATGGTATGTTTATAGGCCACATTAAGGTGTAGTGACTATTTATATGGTGGTTGACACTTGCAGTTGTCAGACCATGGAGTGTCATCTCTGCATCCCTGTTCATCTCTAGATCATTGTATAAAATTCTTTATGTAGGTTGTGACTCAATGTGCAGACTATGTGATGTTTGTACATTGTGCAGGATAACTACAAGCCTAACATAGAAGATTACAGTCATTAATACTACTTAGAAAGTATGTGTCCAGTAGTACTACTTCATTGGGATACATTTGCAAGATTAATATGCTTCAGTTGAACATTGTGTACATTGTCTTGTAAGTAGACAGCATCACAGTAAACTTCTCATATCCTGCTTACAATAAGTGAATAAGTCATGCACAAGTAATACAAGCCACTGACGTTACTTTTTTGTTAAAATTGCTTACAGAAGCACACTGTTGGCAAGCTCATTTAAATGATCAGTGGCAAAGAATTACTGCCTGCATAATTATTTTTGGAGGTTTTGAATTTAGAATGGGACATACCAGTGGTCTATGCTGCTCCAAGACAAGCATCACGCAAATAAGGAGTACAGGCATGTAGACATTCTGATTTTGAGCCATTGCAGAATTTGTGTATGTGGTAATGTACTCTTATTTCATTTAATTATCTGGGATCATCATTAATAGTAAAGTTTTCATAGTTTGCGTAAAGCACAGGCATACATCTCCACTGTCCACATATCTGAAAATTGTCCAGATTTTTAACTCATAATATTGTGTTCCTCATACAATCTGTGTTGTTCTAGCAAGTCACTAATTACTGAAGTCAGTACATACTATCATATGTTAGTGTCTCACTTTTATATCCTTCAGAAAATGGATTATTGCCACATATTTTATTATGGCAACTTTGTGTGTGTATAGGTGCAGTAATTGTAGTCTAGCCCTATGTTTGAGCATTTGTCCACCCATTACTCTTGGCTTTGTCCAGATGTCATGCTGTTACAGATGGAAAAGTATCAGCAGGTGTGGGAGAGTGGTATACTACTTAAAGGAAGAGGTGGGATACTGGTGGTGGAATAACATGTCAATGCAGTAGTACAAAAGGAAAAATTATGTTAAAAAGAAAACCTAAAGTAATGTCTGGCATAACTCTGGAATTGAACTCCTGACAGTCTACCGCAACATTCTCTAGACTGGAGAATTATCTAATCACATCACAAAGCAAGTAACAGTTCAGTCAGAAAACCTTTCACATTTGAAGGGACATTAAAAACAGTATGAAGCAAGGGAGTATATGTGCATCTGACTTCATGACAGTGATTACAGTTGAAACAGTACATATGGTATACATTACACCCTGAAGTCCATGGAACATCTGAGAATAACTGTCTCCCCATAGTGCTCTCAGTCTTGCTTTCTGTCATGCAGCAGGCTGAAGCACAGTAGGCTGAAGATTATATCTTCAATTTTTGTCATGAGATGTGGAATATCATTCACTATTGTTTGACATTGGGGTTAATGCCAAGCATCATGCAGATGCTGAGGACAATAATAGAGTGTTTGGTTCTGGGCTATTTCTGAACGTATGTGGTGTGTGAATCTATTGTTTGACCAGATTTAACTTCTTTTGAAAAGGGTTGATAGAACAGTTGTGAAAAGGGGGGGGCAAGCAAATAATAATACACTAGGGTTAGAATAAAGGAATTTACAGGATGGTGGCAGGAGAGCACCATAACTAACCACTTCTTCAAAAAGTAATGTATTTCTACAGAGGCTGTGAGGAATTTGGATAGTCACCACTTCAGGGTTGTGTGACAGCAACTTTATGTTGTGTGGCTATTTCTTACCCCCTGAACTGTCATCACTATCTCCTGTGACAGACATATTAGTACCAGATGGTGCATTGATTTGGCTATTTGATGCAGGATTTTTCTATTCCATTAATGCAGGCACTGAGGCCCCCTCCAACAACCCTGTCAGCTCTTGAAAGGTGATGTAACTGCCACTTCCACTGGCAATACTCCCATTCGATACCACTGCACCAGCCCTCAGGACAGAGCTACCTGGTGCAGTTGGAGTAGGTAGTGCAGAAGTTTTGTTGGCAACACTGCCAGTATGTGACCAAGACGTTCTGGGTGTCTGTGCTGGTGCCACTGCAGCAACCTATGAAGTGATAGTGATCTGATCTCCTGTGGCTGGATTAGCTTCCCATGCTGGTGGTCATTCATGTTGCTGCAGGAATCATGGTTCATATGTCATCATAAAAAATAATTAATAAATAAAAGGAAGAAATATTGTGGGGGAGAGACAACATGGAAAATATATCATATTCCATCCTGCCTATGTTAAGATTTGTCACATGCACATATGAATGTGAAGCTATGCTTGTGTCTAAAAATACATATTAGTCTTAACACTTCTATTTACATTAGACTACATGTTGTGTGACTATTGCATATGTGGTTTATGCATTCAAAATCATAAAATGTCCATATGAAATTATTTCTGTTTTATTCTAGCTTACTTATTGCAGAATACCACACTTTTAACAAATACGCACTAATTGTTGCTGCATGGATTTGAACCCACAGCCAGCTAAGTTGACGGAAACATTGGATAATGCAGTGTTCAAGAGCTATTCAAGAAGATCCGTTTGTTTGATTGATATATATATATATATATATATATATATATATATATATATATATAGAGTGTGCCTGTTCAGTTTTGACTGTGTAAAGCAATTATGGACAAATGCCCTCAAAAGATAAAGTGATTTAAGATTCTGACCTGTTATTAAACGAGTGTCATTCATACTTATCCCATGCCTCTCTGGGCCATTGAATCCCTTTTGATGCACCTCCCTATTCTTTTCTATTTCTTCAGAAATTGTACAGAACAGAAAACAGAAAAAAAAGAAAAAATAGGAATGAACCCATTTTACTTTTGGTTGTCAAGCCATGGTGTGGTATTGTGTTGTCTGGTAATTGGCTAATGCAGTTCGACAACTGAGGTGGGTCAGTTGTCCTAAAGTCTTCTTCCCATTGGCAAAGGAGGTTCTAAGGGGTGTAGAGTTATAATTGTTTAAATGGTCATCTTCTGTTTAATGCTTATCATAACTCTGTCAGTTTCAGTTTTGTGTGTCTAGGGACATCTGGCATTGAGGTTCATCAACTGCCTACACATGGTATGGAAGTAGTGTATTTGTCTTCATTTATATACTAATCTGTAAATATACTTTATTAGAAAGTTTATTTGCATTTATTTCTATTGTTGCTTTATTCTGTTTTAGGTAGCATACTCTGATAATTTCTTTTTGTATTTGATTTTATCAATTTTGCTAATGTAACCATGGGAGAGGCTAGCATCAGCACTGTGGAGCTCCTAACACCTGATGTTGGAGGATCCATAACCTCTGATGATGAAGGTAGTGAGGAACAGGCACAGTGTGTGTTTACACAGGGAATGTCTGATCTGGCGGATGTGGTTTCCAAATCCCTTTCCCAAAGTTTGGACAGTCAGTATCATTATGCATACCCATGACATGGAACCATCTGAGACTGGACAGGTTGAGGGAGACATGGTTGATTAGGATAGTGTTGGTCATTCCAGTTTCAGAGCTGGTGGAATCCCCCCCAGCCATCAAGAGGTTGAAGTATCACATAGCAGTGTCCGTAGAGGTGCTCAGAGAAAGCATTCTTTCCGCCCTCCCTCAGATGTTGTTGTGTCAGTATCTGCCACCTAATGTACATGCAGTGCTGTAATGGAGGTACATGCAAGTTCCATCAGGACCTTTGAAGAGATGGTCAGAATACTGCATGAACTGTGTGTGTGATTCCTTGAACCATATGAAAGACACACTGGACCATGTAGTGTCTGCTATGGGGCATCTGCTGGGAGGGGGGGTCAGCAACCATAAGGCTGAAGGCTGGTACATCATTAGATGTTAGCCAGTGTGACCATGGCTGTGCAGATTCGTTTCCATAGCGATACTACTTCCATTGCTCCATCAGTGGTTGAGGTGTCCACACCCAGATGTGGTAGATTTTGTTGTGATTGAGGAGATCTAGTTCTGATGACAACTTGTCCAGAAGACCTTGATTTTTAGCCAGGGTCATGGAACTAGTAGTGCAACTCCTAGTAGAGGTAGTTCATGTGGCCAGGGGCAGCAACAGTGAACTGAATCCTCAACCTTGCATGGCTCACACCTGTTCTGGATGCCAGGGTATAGTGCTAGCATAAATGCTTTGGCTGTGCTCCTGCAGACTACACACAGTGCACCTCACATTGCCTGTTGCCATATCACATACGCACACAGTTATTCTTCTGTATTGATTTTTTTACATCTGAAGCTATCAGCCATGACAATGCATACTTGCTCTTACCCTCATTTCTGACTCAAACACTTTTTTTTCTGTGTCATGCTTGTTCTCCTCTAGACCCCTCCATACATAGTAAAGTGACCATGACTGTGTTCTGCCCTTTGCTCATTTCCTTGTGATTTAGAGTTGCCTATGTCTGATGCACAGAATGGACAACTAATACTTGCTTAGTCAGATGTCTGTTTTCATCAAAATATGTACTGAATTTCATTTTTGTGTTATTCTGCTTAAGTTTAGCAGTGTCAGCATTTGTAGTGTTCATACTTGAACAGTATTATTCCTTATGAATTATTGCTTGCTCAGCTGCTTGTTCAAATGATGCTAAGATTGCCCTGCTCCCTTTTGGGTGATCTGAGTTGGGCTACTATGCCTGATGCATAGTAATGAGCAAGGCAGTCGTGTTTGGGCAAATACCTTTTTTTGTTTCCACTCTTGGATTGTAAGTCCTCATGTGTGTCTTAACTACTTATCTTTTCTTTATTAGTTACAATGTCCTATAACTGTGTTTACCATCTACCTATACAGATTATGGTGACCTTTTCTTACCCTGTGTGGGTTTGTTTGAAATATGCCTGCTTTAACTTGACATACAGGTTGAATACATATGCAGGGAAAAGCCATTTTATACCTTTGGTAGCTTCACTGTTGTTTTGTCTGTGTTACACATATCACCCATATATAGGCTAGTGTTGACATTCCTATATAGTTGATCAACAGTTTGTTTTACTGAACTGCAGGTACATACATATAGGTTCATAGGTAGGTAGTAGGCTATTGACCCTAGGGCCTATACAAGCCTAGTCAAAAAGGTACCCTGGCTTTCACCACCCAAGAAAATTATTTTCCTGTGCCCCTGTCAAGCAGAGCCACAGAAGTGATCCCCGGGGTGAATTTCCTATTTCCCATCCAATCATCAAGATTTTTCTTGAAGAGTGCTACTGAGGAGCCCTATTTGACATAGATAGGTAGTCTGTTCTAACTGCTTAGTGCACACTGCAGTGTTTAGGGTAAACCATTTTTTTTCATCTTACCTTTAAGCATCTATTGCAAGACCACTAGTTATTGGAGAGCCCACATTCTGCCTCTCAGTAGTCATCTTGGGATTAGTGCTTTTGTTTTCTCCTGGTGAGAGAAGGAGTACAGTGACATTATTTCTTGGAGACTGCTGATCAGCCTAATAACTGCTTTATAGGTGACATCTTGAAATCGGTGCTTATATTCTGATCCTGGTGAGAGTAGGAGCAGAGTGCATTGATTCCTTACTGTTTCTGGCTAGACAGTGAGTGTCTGTGCTTAACATACTGAGTGCTCTGGTTGCTATTTGAGGCATGTACCAGAAAAAGGCTACAAGCCTACAGACCCTTGCATTATCTCAGACAAGACTGTAGATCACCAGACAGGCCGTGGCCTGCTTCTCTTCTTGGGTTTGGTGCTAACATTTTGCTTCTGGTGAGAGAAGCAAAGGAGTATTGTATCCCAACAGAGTGAAGCTGTGTTTAGACCAGTATTAGTAGTAGCCAGGCAGTAGCCATTCATGCGACTCCCCTCTTTTCATCATTCTTAACAAGCTAATTCTTTGTTTTCAGTAAGTACTGCTTGATTTGTTGCTAACTTCAGAATATCTGCCTAAATACTTCATCCTTAAATTTTCAGGATCTACGTATTAGTTTCCCCTCAAGTGTTTGGCAGTGCTGTGTACAGACTCAGACACCTTGAGTAACATTTTTCCTGTAAAAGCACAATTGAAATTTCTCCAATATCTAGTTGCACACAGAACAACTAATTTGCAGTGACAAGCACTGCCCACATAGTTGCAAACCAGATACTCCTGACAGTGATTGATATTCTCACTCCAACAGTCTAATCAATAAAAAAGGATCTGTTGCCATGGATATGAACTTTCCTACTGTGTCCATTACTGGCTTAGTGGATATGAGCATCCTGAGGCAATGTAGAAATCTCCTCATGTTTACTGACAACCAGTTAATTCTCAAGCAAACTGACATGATATGTGAGAGATGTATTTACACAATGTCACTGGAGGCAAAGCTGTCACATAAAAGTACTCCTAATGTCAATAAGGTTGTCAGTAGTACACATGCTCCACCCATCATGCACAATTCAAAGCAGACATATAGACCCACATACACTGAGGCACTTACATGTAACCTTCCTAAATCAAAAAGACCTCCTAGACAAGGTACAGATAACAGATACCCTCAGCAGCCCCAAATGCACTCTTTCAAAACAACACCCACATCAACACACAAAGCTACATCTCATGGAGTCTCTACCTCTAAGCCCATAAGACAAGTCAACACACAGTCTAACATTCAAGTCATTGGAAACTCCATCGTGAGACACACTGATGTCCCTCTCACCAGGCTGAGTAAAGAGAAAGTTACAGTCAGATGCTTATCAGGGGCTAAGATCCACCACATTACACATGAATTCAGGTCATTGGACCACAATTACCAATATGACTCAGTCATAGTCCATGTGGGAGTAAATGACCTGAGACATACCTCCGTAGACTATATGAAGAGAGACATCATATAGGTCTCATATGTGTCTCAGGCTGGTATGAGCCTAGCATTGAGCAGCATTTTACCTTCTCCAAGGATGATGCCACAGTACGAACAAAAGATGATTGAGTTTAATAATTGTCTTAGTTTCTGGTGCCATTCTAAGGGGGTGCAATATTTGTCAGCATAGAAGAAGATGGTCAACCGACCACGCTGCTTTACCAGGGTTGGTCTGTACCTGTCCCCGCTAGACTTTTGAATATTAGCTAAAACAGTGTTTTCCCCCATATTGCCTTTTTTAGGCAATGCCAAACTGAAAGTACTTCTGACATAGCAAATCAAAACCAAGAAAATCTAAAGGTATTGGTGCTCAATGCTAGGAGCCTTAAATAAGGGTAAGCATTTAATTCTTCATTACAGGTTCATCATTTACCTTTCATAATGCTGTTGATAATTTGTAGTCTGGGGTTACCTATGTCTGATACTCTATGTAATCAGCACAGTACGTGGGTAAGTTAAGGCTGCTAAGTTTGCATGCCTCACTGTTACTCTTTGTATGTGCTTAGGTAATTTTGTTGTTTCCTTAAGTGGTGTGTGTGTGCATGCTATTTGCTTCGTGTTAGCCCGGACAATAGCATATTATGCACACTTCTGAATCCCGCGACCATACCCAGCTTTTGGGTCTTCATCTTATTCCTAATGTGTGTTTGCTGGCTCTGCCTGTGGTACTGAGAACTGTCAGTATTTTGGCTGAAGTGGAGGGGTCATACTGCAGCGCACTTCCATATGTTTCTGCACATTGGAAGTGACTTGAGCGAACCAAAAACGCTCTCTGTAATATTTGTAGTTTGAGTGCATGCATTATTGTAACCTTGGTCAGTGGGGTTGTGTGGATTTCACATGGGAGTCATGAACCGAGATTTCAGTGCAGGTGTGCCATATGTGAGAGTTATGGAAATTGCCAGGATTACTTGCACACAAGTTATAGATGATACCTTGTGCATTACAAATTATGTGACAGTTAATAGAGTGGTAGTCCTTTTTCATTTATATCTGTCATTCCCAGTTCACCAGGTGGAGCTTTTACTTCAATATTTATGCATTTTCTAGTTCCCTGAACCTCAGGAAAATGTGCTGTGACATAAACATTTTGCATGGTGGTAGCTGTCTCTTCTGGAGTATGTTAAAAGCAGATGCTCTCAAACACATGTTGCAACATCGCATTGAGAGATTGTTGTAGTGTTTGTGAGGTAGAGGACTGTGACACCCCCACTGTGTCCCCTGTGGGTCTCTGAAAAGTCATTGTGGCTAGTATACCTAATGCTACACATGCATTAGTTTCCAGTGGGATGGGTTTTCCACAATTCCCATGGGGCCTTATGTGAGGACAACAGATGTTCACTGTTTGCTCAGTGGTATCCCTGTCCTTGTCCACCCTGTGGCTCTCTATTATTTCTGTATTATAAAGTCCAAAGTAGGTCACATTTTTGAAGACTATGCCTTCTGGGCTGAGGTCTGTCAGCAGCAGCACCTTGTATTACATCCTGTTGCACATATAGATTTATAATGTCTGCAGCGACCCTTATCATTTTTTAAGTCTCCTTGTAGCTGCATTCCAGCATGTCTTAGAATACACAGCTGAAGTGAGTGGGACATGTAGGTGCTCATTTTATACATTAACGAATTGCTCTACAATGATTCCTGTCTTCATTAGTATGTAATTCAACTCTTTAATCCCTCGTTTGTGTATTCAGCCACAAACCGTTGTTTTGCAGGGTGGCTATGACATGTACTTCTGCTGCTTATTGAATCACAAACAGTGCTTCCGTTACTAATCGTTGTTCACATGAGTGTAATGTGATGTGTAGGTGTTCATGAATCGTGCCAATTGTTTTCTTTTTAACAGTTATCATTCACTCCAACATTACATGAACTGCTCAATTCCTGACTTCCCTTAACCTCATTCCTCCTCCTTAACAAATTTCTGCATGAATTTTTCACAAATTCCATTTATTTCTTTGCAGTTTGCTCCTTCCCTTTTCCTCCATATTTTTTATCTCCTTTAAAATATTCAGTACTTCAATTACAGTTAGTTTAGATTCTGATTTCCATTTTTCTAGTAATTGCTTTTTTTTTGGCAGCCAGTCGCATTAAAATTAGTAAGATCTTGCCATGTCTGGACAATTCATATATTATATTCCAGCTTAACAGTGCTTTCCTTATTTACAACCATTTGCACTGCCATTTACAACAAAATGCTTTGTAGGGATTTTTTTTTAAATTGCCACCTCATTACATTTCCAAAAAACGTTCCCGGTTACCTCTCTGTGTCCCATCATATATCCAGAATTTGCTATCTACTTGAGGAAAAATTTTCTGAAGTCTGCCTGGGGTATAAAAATACCTATACAAACACTTCCATGCAAAAATCCTAAATCTTCTGGACTTTGATGCATATCTTCTGGGCTTTGATGCATACTTGAATGTTGTACAAATTTTCTGTTATTTTCTTTATCGTCTTTCCATTCTCTCTCCCCATTGTTTTCTAACATTCTCTGGTTGATTCTTATAGTTATCATGTTGTGCCTTACTAATTATCCATTTTAACAGCTACTTCTGTTCTAGACTCAATAAAATTCTACCAGAGCTGGTCTTTCACTCAGCACTCCTCTGTCCCTTTCTCTTTGCCTGTACATTATCAATCTCTAGCAGGGAAGCCAGTCCCTAACCTGCAGTCCAGATTTCACCTAGGCTTCATTCCAGTCTATTACCTTTCCCACTCTAGTTGTTTGCCCTGAATATCTTGGTTCCTTTGTGTATTTTGTCAGATTAATTCCAGCTCCATCTTGTCTGTTTTCTGTACCTCTACTTGCAATCCACATTCGTAAAATCTCCTCTCTCCATTGCTGTTAGCTTTTTTAATAGGATAATTTTTGTGTGTTTTTATGAATGATATTATTTTAAAGACCTGCATCCAAAATCATATTTTCTCCTTACTTCTCAAATTCCCTTCTTTTGTCATCATCCCTTTCCACTTTGATTTATAAGATGCTTGTGTTATATATATATATATATATATATAAGTCTTAAATGTGTAGCTCTAAAGTATCCCAAAATTAGGTAATTTTAAATCACCTTGTTTTATGGAGTGAATCAACTTATCCTACTTGATTCTCTAAGTCCTCTTCATCTCCAAAATAAATCCTTTTAAATCTTTATTAATTATGGTTCACAACTTCTCCTATGGTGATTAAAAATATGCCTGACATATACATAAAAATAAAGGGACTAAAAACATTGTAACTACATGAATCACACAATCTGTATCCATAATCAAGAGCATCTAGCTTCTTAATTTTTATATTATATTTCATTTAATCACTTTCCACATCTCCTTAGTTGCCCTAATAGAATACCTTTTAATCCATATACAGAAATAGTTCATCTTATCATGTCTCCGGAAATATGGATATTCCTGTACCTGTTCATGTATGGGTACATGATTTATTGCTATAGCTTTTGTTTTACCTCCATTTTTTAAGTATCCGGTAAAGACGTGAAACTGTCTCAGAATATTCCACACCACTGAATTTTTTCTGTATTTTTTGTATTACCGAGTTATATAGTTCCTATTTATGCTATACAAAAAGAGTGAAAAGGGACAAAAAGGAGAAAGAGAAAGGAGAAAAGGCACAAAACCAACATATAGAAAAAAGTTGGTAAATTATCTAGTGAAGTGTACAATACAGGAAGTAAGCATGTTGATAAATTTATAATTATGTAATATGTGTAGTGATTGCAGTACATAAATATATGATTATCTGAGATATCTTACAATTTTTGCATATCACTTATCGCCACATTTAATGCTAAATATGTGTTGCTACTGTCACCATTCTAAAATCCTAGAAAATTTATTAAATTGCTACGTAGATCAAAGTCTTATGAAACTAAATCTTAAGAAGCAAAGTAAAAATTCAACCACACCTACTCATCACTTAACAAAGAAAACAGATTCATTAATCTAAGCTGTACAATGTATAATGTATTAATCTATACAACATGTAAGTAAAGTTTACCAACATCACATCTCTATGAATAATATTTCTCATAACATGTTATCATCTTCCCTTTTCTTTCCCCTTTAATTCAAATGCAAGCCACTCTTAATAATATGCGAACAAGAACAAGAAGTTCCTAATCATGTTTTTATGCAAACAATAATATCCATTTACATTTTTAAAACATTTGATTTCCCTTGGAAAGGTATTGGTATTATATGAAATGAGCTTATCAAATCCTTTTATTTAAATACTCAATACATAAGACTTGTGTGATAAATAATTTACTTGAAGGGAGGGTTTATATTGTAATGTAAAGTTAGTGATGAAAAGGCGAATAAAGCAAGAAAGCAAATATTACATAAAGACAAGTGAAGGAGCCTTGCTTTCATATTTGGTCTTGAATTTGATGCTAATAGAAACTTTTATGTGGCAATTACATATATAATTTATTTGTAAATAAAATGTCAAAAAATGAAAGTGTACATTGCAAAATTTTAATAATAGTAACTATAATGTCCTTTCTAAGAAACAAAATATATTCTGCATAATGTTCCTGTTAGTTATCTACATGTTCCTCTTTTCTTTGGCCATAAGGGGTACTGGAGGAAGTCTTAGCTAGGTGTGTCCAACCTTTTGGCTTGCTGGGGCCGCATTGAGTAAACAGAAATGATCTTGGGGCCGCATATAAAATATATCATATAGTTAACTCTTTTGTTGCTCCGGAAGACCACAGTCGATCTCCTGGCTGTACTGTAGGTGCATTTGAACAATGAATACATGTAATAAATGCCTAATATTTGCCTTAAAATTCTAATTCTCTTTCTAATTCTCTAATCTAACAGTTAATAACATTAGTTAATATATCTATCAATCTATCTATATATATATATTATATATATATATATATATATATATGTTACAAATAAACAGATATTCACTACAGCACTAGCATTTCTCACTGGGAAAACCATCCCAGCAGTCCAGCTATGTAAAATGTCAACATCAGCAGTCCTACAATACTATAATCCACAAATATAACCCAACAAATTTGCAATAAAGTGAAGAATTCACATTAATGACTTATTCTGAATAAGCTACAAGAGGGTCTCACCCAAACAAATAACTGGTGCCAGAAATATGGCCTCATGCTAAATGCCAACAAGTGCATCATCATCCCCTTTGAGGAGAGTGATGTTCCCACAAATTATCACATTAATAATGTTGTAAGCATGCAATAAGTCATATGGTACTTGGGCACCCAGGTTGATAGAAACCTGACTTTTGACCACCACGTTGTCTCCGTTGTAAGGAAAGATTTTTACATGGCCCAATTCATTAGTAAGGGTATCTCATCCAGGGACACGGAGGTCATAACATCCCTGTATTTTATTGAGTGCAATGCCCCTTTTGACATGTGCCTCAGAAAAACACCCTGCCAAAAGAAAGACTACAACCATTTCTGACAAAAAAGGTCAAAGGACTAAATTCACTTAGTTATCTAAACAGACTAAAAAGTTTCTTGCTTTCCTCTGTCTCTCACTGGCCCCTAGAAATTTCACCATTGGCTTGCTTTCCAGGCTAAGAAAGATCCTGCCTTAAGAGACTTCCTCTACCTCAGAAATACTGGTTATACTTAAAATGCTCACTACAAAGACCACAGCCTTCACTGCAACATAAACAAGCCACTTTTTATGGACAGGTTCTTGACACAAAAACCTTCAACTTCTGTAAAAAACTCCTCTCATTATCAAACAATGTAGTTCAGCAACATGATGGCTGGATGGATAGCCATAAATGTAGTCCTTGGGTAAATAGCATAGCCTTCATCAAACCAGATGGAAAATCCACATACTAACCTTTCCCAGCTGGATGGCTAAGATCTAATATTGGTTACTCAAGTCTAGTTGCCCAAGAAGAGGAGCATGTTTAACTAAGAATTCCATTTGCAAAATTATATTCAGTATACATATTAAATCTCTCTCTTACACACACACACACACACACACACACACACACACACACACACACACACACAAAAAGCCCCTACTTGTAAAATAGGCAACCTCAGTAATCACATGACACAAACTCACTGAATGAAATTATCTGGAAGTCAAAATATCTGAAAAAAAAATCATAATAGAGATGGATTCATCCATGTAATTTCCCACCACCAAAAGGACCATCAATAAATCAACAAACAACTGCTCGGCAAAAAGTAAATCAATAAGAAAACCATAAACTATAATGCTACATACTGGTGTAAACATATAACTTGTGTCAATCCCCAGGTTAATCCATACCAAAAGATTGTTTCAGAGCTTCAGCTATGTACAAACAGCTTTCTCCTAAAAACTTAACTCATTGATATTTGCCTTGCTGTAATTATAACTGTAAAAAAAAATGTTTTTAAGTTTATTCTGTACCGCAATGATCCTCACTGTTACGAGATGTAATCTCCGCCATATTGTATGAGTACTACATCCATAATTTGCTGTCTCTCGCTCTCATGTATTATATTGTTTTTTATTATTTTTGGAGCTTTTCTCCCCGGGCCTCCGCTGAAAATGGACCTGTGCCCAGTCGGACTTTCCCGGTAAACAAATGTAAAATAAAATAAAATAAATAAAAATAAACTTCCCTCCAATCTAAAGCCATTTGACATTCAGTCATTTTAATTTGTGCAGAAGTTACTCACAGACTGACAGTTAACTGAGCTGTAATGCTGACCTTCGCTTTAGAAAAAAACTAATTCCTAGACTTTGTTAATAGCTCAAAGTGTAGAGAGGATTATTTATTTATTTTTGGAAACATCTTTAAAACTGTTAAATTGATTACACACCCAGAAACACAGAAAAGTTATTTTGATTATGTAAACCACAGAATGCTGCAAGAAATCAAAGTCACATTATAGGTTCATAGGTTCATAGGTTCATACTAGGCTATCTGCCCTAGGGCATTTAAAAGCCTAGCCAGAGTGTGTGTGGCTTTCACCACCCCTTAGGATGAGAATACTATACCCATTAGTTTGCTGTGCCTCTGTCCAGCAGTGATACAGAGATGATTCCCGGGGTAAACCTACGATCTCCCATCCACTCGTCAAGATTTCTCTTGAACAGAGTCAGTGAGGGGCTCTGCCTCACATGGACTGGGATTCTGTTCCATAGTGTAGGGAGTCTCTGGGTGATGAATCTGTCACTCCAGCACGTCCTATTTATATCCGTGTTGAGGTTTAAGTTTCTTGCTCTCGTGGCTCTGGTGGATTTGGATTTTTTGAGGTGGAGCATGTCCATTAATTCCGGGTTGGACATGGCCTTGTATGTCAGGCACAGATCACCTCTGAGCAGACGGTATGCGACTGAATAGAGCTGGAGTTTCTTCAGTCGGGCATCGTATGACATATGTTTGAGCCCCTTTATCCTTTTGGTGAGGAACTTTTGGGGTCTTTCCAACTGCTGCAGGTGTCGGGTAAGGTACATTCCGAATGGGGCATTGTACTCAATCATTGGTCTGATAAGTGAAGAGTACAGGGGTACAATGACCTCTCCTGATCTGGATGTGAATCCCTTCATGATCAGGTGGGCAATGTAGAAGGTCTTCCTAACCACTTTGGCAATGTGAGTGTCAAAAGAGAGGTTACTGTCAACTTGGGTCCCCAGGTCCCTGATAACGTCTTCCGTGTTTAATGGATTACCACCTATGTGGTAAATAGGGGTTACCTTGTTTTTCCCAAAGGGTATGACTATACATTTTTTGGCATTTAGCTTAAGGCCATGGCTCTGGCACCAGTTATCCATTTCTATGAGACCTTTCTGGAGGATGTCTGTGTCTGATGGAGTGTCAATTATGGTGCCCAGTTTGCAGTCATCTGCAAATTTTGTCAGCCACAATCCCCCTATGTTTGCCTGCACTTCAGAAAAATAAATGCCGAACAAGAGGGGGCCCAGGACTGAGCCCTGTGGGACACTGCTCGTGACCGGCTTAGAGTCTGACATGGCACCAGCAACTCTAACCTTGTGTGTTCTGTCCTTGAGCCAGTTTGCAACCCATCTTGTGACATATGGGTTTACATCTAAGCTGGTGAGCTTTTCTATGATGCCTGAGTGGGATATTGTGTCGAACGCTTTTGCTAGGTCAAGGTAGGCTGTGTGAACTGCCCTACCCTCATCAATGGCCTTAGTGACTGTCTCGAAAAAGTCGACCAAGTTCAAGAGGCAGGATCTGTCCTTGACAAAGCCAAATTGGGTAGGATCCAGTGTCTGTAGGTCCCCAATGACTTTATTTATGAGTTCCATTATGATCCTCTCCATAGCTTTGCAGACAAGGCTCGTCAAGCTTATGGGGCGGTAATTTCCAGGGTCCGTAGAAGCACCGCCTTTGTGGAGTGGGACCACAGTTGCCGTACACCATTCTTTGGGTATGTATCCTGTAGTAAGGCTAAGATTAAACAGCAGCCTTATGTGTGGGTTTAGTTCCTCATTGAGTTCGTGTAGCACACAGCCGGGGACACCGTCCGGTCCCATTGATGCTGTGTTTTTTGCTTTAGAGATAGCAGCTCTCACCTGGGCATCTGAGATGTTTGGGAGGCTAGACTCTGGTGGGATAGATATTTCTCCTTTTGGGAGGGAGGGGAGAAATTTGCACTGAACCTGTCTGCCAGTATGTTGGCAATGTCTGTGGGTTCAGTGATTTTTTTATCATTTTGGACTAATTCTGAGCATATCTGGGAGTTTCCACCCAGGTTTCTAACATAGCTAAAGAAAGCTTTATGATTGTCTTTTGTGTCATTAGCGATTTTTCTCTCAAAGTTGGCCTTGGATGATTTTATGAGTGATCGTAGTTTTTTTGCTAGTATTGATCAGAGATGCCTTCCCATTTAGGGATTTTGCTGTGTCATGTAGTAGCTTTCTCCTCTTGTTGTAGAGTTTGTTTATGGCTGGAGTCCACCAGACCGGCTGCCTGCCTTTGGTGGAAAGGGTCTTGATTTTATTAGGGATTGCTTGATCCATACATTCCTGGAGGTGCTCGTAGAAGGCATTTGTAAGGGTTTCAGCAGCGTGGGTTGTGGTTTCCACTGGCTCGGGGCCTTGAAGGATACCACTCCAGTCTTAAGAAGTGTGAAGTTTGCTTTTGAGAAGTTCTTCACTGTGGTCTTTTGCTGGGGTGGGGGCGGGATGTGGATCTCCAGTGAGATTAATTTATGGTCTGATCTCACCAATGAGGGATATACTTCGGTGTGGAGCATTTTGTCCCCATGTTTGTGATGATCAGGTCTAGTATATTTTCTCCTCTTGTGGGAATAGTGACTAGTTGTTCCATAGCATTTGAGTTTATGAACTCAAGGAACCTTTGGGCTAGGGTGTTGGGGCATGAGTAATGTTCCCAGTCTATGTTTGGGTAGTTGAAGTCACCCAATATGATGGTGTTTGGAGAGACATTCATACTCTCCAGTGTCTTCAGGAAGGCTGTGTGGGTTTCCTGAGTTTGAGAAGGTGGTCTGTAGCATGTTACAAACTGTAGGGCAGTTTTACCTATGGTTAATTGCACCTGGATGGTCTCTGATGCTTCGTGCATTGCCACTAACCTGGAGGTGTGGGTATCCTTTATGAATATGGATACTCCCTCCTTTTGTGGTTCAGTCCGGATTTTGGGGCGGAACGCATGATATGAGGTATAACCTGATAGTGCTGGGGTGCTCTCAGGAGCCTTGAACCAGGTTTCAGTCACAGCACAGACATCGATGTTCTCCATACTGAGGAGGGCTTCGAGGGCGTGCATCTTGAGGTTTAGTACTTCTGGCATTGAGCAGTATTACCCTTAGTTTTTCTCCATTTTTGTTTTCTAGGGCGGTAGGTTTATCATTTGAGCCTTGCCTAAAAAGGCACTATGGGGGTGGCAAGAGCCTTTGCCAATATCCGGAAGCCCAGGGGTGACAGGTGCAAGCCGTCCCTTGCGAAGCAGCGTGGCTTGTCAAGCATGTCATCCCAGGCAGACAGACATTGGATCCCCTTAGAATGACACCAGTAATTAAGCCAATTATTAAAGCTGATCATTTTGTCTCTGTATTGTGGCATCATTCTTGGTGAGGGTAGGATACTGCTCAGGGTCAGGGTCATACCGGCCTGGGCTACATAATCTGAGAGCTCCTCTATGTCTCTTTTCATGTAGTCCAGGGAGGTATGTCTCAGGTCGTTCACACCGGCATGGACAATGACTGAGTCATACTTGTACTTGCTGTGGAGTGACCTGAGTGCTTGTGTTATGTGGCGGATTCTAGCGCCTGACAGGCAGCTTACTGTGATCTTTTCCTTGTTCAGTCTGGTGAGTGGGACGTCAGTGTGTCTGACTATTGAGTCACCTATAACAAGTGTGTCTGGCATTGTGTTTGGCCTTAAGGGCTGTGACTGTTTAGCACACTGACTTTGAGAACTATGTGTTGCATGTCTTATGTCTTGAGGTGGCAGTTGCTTGGGTGTCTGCTTTGGAGGCCTCTGTAGTTTTGGTAGATTTTTGATCAGTGCCTCCGAGTATGAGATTAGCACTCTATGCTTATGTCCGAACAGATGAATCATACCTGTCAATTCCAAAAGAAGTAAAGTAGATTAATAAGAAGGTTATTTGCAGGGTTGCATGGCAGTTTATATTGGAAATAAGCAGAGATATTAAAAAGGCTCTGTTTTTCATAATTATGCCGAAAAGTCTTTAAAGGTAAATGCAGCTTCTGATTTAGTATGGAACCGTACCTCTCAACCTTAGAGCAAGAAATCTGGACAAAGCGAAAAATAAAAGTGGGACACAGGCCCAAAAATAGTTATGCATCACACACACCATTGAAACAACTGTAGCTGCAAACATTATACATCACTTATAATCTTTCTATCCCATTATTGTCAGTTAAATATTATATGGCTCATTCAGTCCTCCCTTCTTTTGCATCAAAGAAAACCATGCTTTGAAATGACAAATGCATTAAAAATAATACATAAAACACATTGCATCAACATCCTGCAACTTCCTACCTGCAAGCAACCACAGAGCTTTCACTGAAACTAGGGCTGCTTGTTTCCCCAGAATGACAACTCTCCCTAATTAAGTCTAATGGTACACAATCTACCAGTATCTGGACTACCTGAAATAAATTAAATTATGGCCTGTAAATTGAAAGTTGTTGTTGTGTTGCTGTTGTGTCTTTCGGCTTATCCGTTAGGGGTTGCCACAGTGGAACTCCGGTCCGCTAATGTTTGGTAGTGGATTTTTATGTGTCGAGTTACCAGCCCTGATGCACAAACTTCAACGAAGGGATGCTCATTCACGCATGCCTCCACACAGAAGACGCTGTAGCTGAGAATCGAACACAACGTCTTGCTGTGAGGTGACAACGCTGCCGCAGCACCACTACCGCAGATCTGTAAATTGAAAGTACACTTTGTTTAATTAAACTATATTTCTAAGCCCACTTACTATATTTTTTCAGTAACATCCCAATATCCATTTCCAGGTCACTTTACAAGACACTGGCAGTGGTAGACTTGGCATCTTTCAGAACCCTACAGGCCCACACTAATACATTGTCCATTAAATGTAAATATCCACCCACTGTAAATGGCAAGAAGCTATGTCTTAAAAAATCTACTTCTGGCATGCGTACCCAAGTATTAGGTTTTGAAACAAAGAAACATATTCTCCACAGTCCGTAAGTCTCTGTCTTTAATAATCATCTACTGTTGCAGCACTCCCAACACATAAGCACACACACACACACACACACACACACACACACACACACACACTAAAATCCCCAACATTTAAAAAATGATATTGTGCCAACTTGATTTGCCAGTATTGATGATCCACCAAAGCTAAGCTTACTGTTATCCAATCTACCACTGCTTAGAACCCACCAATGAAAAAACAGTACTAGGTGCTTTTTTGTTAGTCAGAAAAAAACAATACAATTTTATATGCTACAGTCCCACATAGTCAGTCCATTACTGACCCATTAACCCTAGGCTGCTGTCTCATTCTTACTCCCTGGAACTGCATTACCTTGGATGACTACTTTATTTTCCTAAGCAAAAGACACAAATTGGAAGATGAGGCAAAAATCCAGACATTCTTTGAAAATCCATACAGTTAAGAGGTATGAGTTCATGTTCAATACAACACTCTTCCTGTCAGGAAAGCCACAATTTAATGAAAGTGTACTCTTAATGTATGATGTATTTGTGATCTAACTTGTTTGTGTTCAGTAGGTAGAATGATCATTGTTAGCCTCTTTGTGCATGCGTCTCTCTCTCTCATGCACACATATACACACACAGACACACACACACACACACACTCTTCTTTTACTTTCACGCACACAATTCTGCTTTAATGCATGCACTCACTCACTCCGTACTTACCTATTAACACAGGTAATTGCTGTCCCTTTCAAAGGGAACAGCGGCAAATCCATATATGAGTCCCTCTTCAGCGAGAAGACACACACACTGATTGTTCGGTGCAAAATAATGGAGTAAACACACTGACCCTTTTTTGGCTCAAAAAACAAAACTAGAAGGTGCTTTGGCACATGTGCACACCGACATTAGCGTTACAGGTCATGGGAGCGAAAAATACAAAACAAAAAAAGTGTTTTGGGGCATGCGTACATTGATGTTGCAGTTAGAGGTTGAGGGCCGCATGGAAGAGCTCTGAGGGCCGCATGTGGCCCGCAGGCCGCAGGTTGGACACATCTATTTAGACTTTCTGATACTCCTATATTTCACTTTCTCTTACTGGAAAACATTTGAGAGAGGATCATGACAAGTCCATCCCTTCATTTTCTGGTATTAGTTTATTGTTATGAACTTAGGGAATGGCTTCTTAATGTGGTATTTTTTTTTCTGAACATGATTTTTTTTATACACATGAAATATTGGTTGTATCCTTATAATGTTCTTTTTTTAAAAAGCTTTTTGCCAGAGGCTGGGCAAATTTCCTTTTCTCTGTGGTATTGGTGGTGTAATATTCATCAAAGTGGATAATGTTATAGCTGCTTTAAGTTTGTTTAAGCTTTTTTAAGACAAATTCTTTATCCAAGTAGGACATAAATATGATAGTTATGGATCTGGGTATTGCATTTCTTCTATTTCAAAAATATATACCACTAGATCTGTGTGCCCTTTTAATATCACGAGAGATTCGAGAACTCCACAGTCAGGAATTTACCATGTAATTTAATTCAAGTTTCTCTGGTACCACACCAGATATTCTAACATTATTCCCACTTTCTCAGTTTTCAAGCTCTGTGGTTTTGCTGGTTAACCAGGTATTTTGTTTAGAAGGAACTCGGACTTTCTTCTTTTCTGAGTCTTCCCTCCATATTATTTAAAGCATTTTCTATTTGTTTAATGGTGTTATCATGCTGGGCGGCATCATATTTAGCATCTGTGTTTGTTTCATACAGTTGCCTTGTATTATATCCTTTTTATTTTGAAACTCAATTAGTGTTTAAAGCAGGTCTTGAAATGAAGTGAGTTGACTAATTGTTGGAAGCCCTTCAATACCAGCCCTCCATAGTAGCACCCTTTATCTTATGATAGCAAGTACAATCTCATACTGGCAGTTATACAGGAAAACGACTGGAGTGTAAAAAAATACATTTTATACATTTCACCACTGATAGTCATAAAAATATTTAATTCAGCCATAACGTAAATCCATTTTTAAGTGTTTTTTTTTATATTTTTTCTGTTTTTTTGTAGAGATATGTCTGTCAGTATTCATTTTATTTTGCAGAGCTTCAGAAAAGAATAATACTCAACAGATGTAGATTTGTGATCAGTAGTGAATATTATTCATATTGGCTTCAGAAAAGTTTTGTGCCACCTAATGCTTTATTAATTCGGAATGGCATGTTTTTAGCTAAATTTGTATTTGATTTTGGGCATAACGAAATAGCTAAAATGTCTTAGAAAGGCCTTAGGAGATGTCATACATATGGTAGGGTGTGTCACTGGACCTTTGCCAGTTTTGCTTTCACTTGTGTGATGTAGATTTAGTTTAGTAGGTTGCCATTAGGGAAGGAAGATTGGGAAGATAAACTAATGCATTTTATGGCTGCAGCAGTAATAAGCATCAGTACTTTTACTGTCTTGATTAGATGCAGTATTTTGATGGGAGAATTATCTATTTGTTTAACATAAGGTCCTGCAGTCCCATCCACTCTGCAAAGCTGTTTGAAGTTCCTGGCAGACTGAGTATTAGGTGGACAGGAATTTAGAAGATGTAAATGTAGATGGGAACTACCGACCAATAAGCCTGACCAGTCTGATCTGTAAGGCTATGGAGCAAATCGTTATGGAACTCATAAATGGAGAGATTGGGAACCTCCAGTTGCTGGACCCCACACAGTTTGGCTTCGTCAAGGGTAGATCATGCCTCCTGAACCTGGTGGATTTCTTTGAGACAGTTACTCAAGCTATAGATAAGGGAAAGGAGGTACACACGGCTTACCTTGACCTTGCTAAAGCATTTGACACCATTCCCCATTCAGGTATTATTGATAAGCTCACCAGCCTGGGCATAAACCCTTATGTCACCAGATGGATTGCAAACTGGCTCTCAGACAGATCCCATAAAGTAAGAGTAGCGGGATCTAGGTCTGAATCCAGACCAGTAACGAGTGGTGTGTCTCTTCAGGTGTCCTGGCCCCTCCTGTTTGGCATATACTTCTCAGAAGTACAGGCAAGCACGGAAGGGCTGTGGCTGACTAAGTTTGCGGACGACTGCAAACTGGGTGCTATAATAGAGTCTCCGGCCGACATGGAGATCCTCCGGAAGGGCCTAAATGAGACTGATGCATAGTGTCAAAGCCATGGTCTCAAGCAAAATGAAAAAAAATGCATAGTAATCCCCTTTGGAAAAAAAACAGAGTACCCAAAAACTACAACATAGGAGGTAATCCCCTGAAATCTGAAGAAGAAATAAGGGATCTAGGGACCCAAGTAGATAGTCAGCTTTCCTTTGATAACCATGTTGCCAAAGTGGTTAGAAAATCCTTCTATGTGATCCATCTGATCACAAAAGGGTTCGCATCTAGATCTAAGGTATAAGGATGTAATGGTGCCCCTCTACTCTTCCCTCATCAGACCCATTATTGAGTACAATGCACCAATTGGAATGTACCTGGCTAGACATCTCCAGCAGCTGGGGAGACCACAAAGGTACCTAACCAAGAGGATTACTGGCCTCAAACAGTTGCCCTTTGCAGCACGATTGAAAAAGCTAAGACTGTTCTCTGTTGCATACCGCTTTCTCAGAGGCGATCTCTGTCTAATATACAGAGCCATGTCCAACCCAGAATTGTTGAACATGCTCCATCTTAACAAAAACAAATCTACTCGAGCTACATGCTCTAGGGACATAAACCTCAACACAACAATGAATAGAACATGCTGGAGGGATAGATTCCCTTCGAAGAGACTTCCCTTACTATGGAACAGGGTCCCGATCTACATAAGACAGAGCCCCTCACTATCACTCTTCAAGAGGAACCTTGATGAGTGGATGGGTAACAGAAAATTCACACCGGGGATCACACCAGCAGCACTACTAGATAGGGGCCAAGGGTACTAGCTGCTAGTACAAGGGTCTAGGGAACTACTAAAGGGGCGGTGAATACTGCACAATGTGGCTGGGCTAATATATGCTTTCGGGCAGATAGCCCAGTACCAACCTATGAACCTATATGAATCATAATTTCTTTGGGTTAAGAAAAGTTTGTGCAATAGCTTACACAAAAGTTTTATATGGAATTGTGTACACCTACTGGCAAAGTGTTGGTGGTATCCAAGTCTTTCTTTCAGGAACACTGCCCTCATGTAGCATTGGTGACAGTGTTTTCAAGTATCCTTTTGATTTGTTTGAAGCCTGTTGAATAGGGTTATCCAGTAAGGGAAGCTAATTTCTTCTGAAAATTTGGATGAGCAGTAGTTTAATAGGTAGTATAATATCAGAGAGAAGTATTATGGCAGGACTATTACTTGGACATAAAGTCTGTGTCTTACAGATATTTAAACTTTCAATGTAATACTGATGTTATGCATTAGAATGCATCAACTGATACTAGCAAAGGATCCCCAGGGCTTTCTGGGTTGTAAATAAATTGCTTTGACTTGGGATTAAAACCCAGGGCTTTCCAGGTTGTAAATAAATTGCTTTAACTTGAGGTTAAAAGAAGTACATGTCTTACAACAGATATCGAGGAGTTGCATATGTGAAGACCATGAAGACTGCATATCTTTGAAATTATCAGAAATGTGATCTCTTGGGAGGATGTGTTCAAGTTTATTTGCACATCTTGAGCTAATACATTTTTTCTATATTGTTTTAATAACTTGAGAGGTCCAACTTTGCTTAACTAGGCCCAGGTATAGTAGAGGCTCAGAGAGAAAACCTGCAGAATATGTAACAAAACTATTAGTGGACAATATCATCACATGGCTGAATATTCAGTATGGTATTATTGCCCATGGGTTTCCAAGGAGAGAGTGAGATAATTTGCTTGTAGTACCCCCCTTCCACCTGCAAGTAGGACTATGAGTATCTGGGCATAATCCTCTTGATTGACAGCCAAAGTTATGTCACATCATATGCAAATGAGGCATGATTGACATATATGCATAGTAGCTGATGACATCAGTCATACTCTGAGTCTTTGATATTTTGTGCCCAGAATATATCTTTATTGCGTCAAGGTCAATTCATAAATGTGACTCTCAAAGGAGTTGTTCATATATTCATAGACTAGTACTAGGCTAACTGCCCTTTAGGGGCCATTTTAAGCCTAGCCAATTACCATAAGTGAGAATCAAACCCTGCACCTTGTGTTTGTAAGGTAAGCACCTTAACCATTATGCCAACATCCCAAAAAGTACTGCCATACTTCAGAAAATGTGCACTGACACAAAACCTGCTATTGTCATAACTTTCTGTGTTGACAAGAGTAGTATTTAAAATCTGTAAGATATACTTTAATGTCCAAACCACAAAAAAATACAATTAAAAGAAAAGAAAAGATTAAGTGCTTTCATCCCACTTGGGGGACTTCATCAGAATCCTTTCGTAAATGTCTTTATGTAATTTATACCATAAATAATCATCCCATCACATGATGTGATATCTAATAAATCCCATTTAAAGGGACATACCCATAAAATGGAGTGAACCCACATCAAACAGTTCTATAAAAAATACATATATGTGTGGGTATCTCTCTCTCTCTCTCTCTGTATGTATATATATATATATATATATATATATATATATATATATATATATATATATAGATAGATAAAATCTTAGGTTGTTTACAACAGGATTCCAATAAAACAATCATCCCTAAATATACTCCTATAATTTATTGAGTAAAATAATACATAATTCATTTAAACTGTGCTCCTAATATAAAATGCATGTGCTTAAGACCAGTAATAACTGTACTATACATTATAATACAAACAAATGTATCTACAATTGTCACAAAACAAATAAAAATATAAATAAGGTTCAGTAAAACCAACCCTAAAAAATCCCTTTATATTCCCTGGCCTTAATTGCTAGTGACAAAACTAGTAATATATCTAATGCATAACTAATAAATATACAAGGTAAGTTATCAAGTATTAACTTCTTGTTTCTCTTAATTGGAGTGCTGGTTGTAAGTAGTATCATTTAAACCTGGGGGGAAAAATCATTCAACCAAATTTGTCTTATAACCTCTCTAAATTCCAAAAAATTCTCCTAGTTGTCCCCCTGGGGTTTCTTTTCACTACTTCTAAAATACCAGAACAGAAATTTCCCAAATTCAATACAATTATCAGAATGTTTAGCTAGAGTGCTGTTGAGATTCTTCTTACTAATGTCACAGCTGTGTTTGTATATCTGTTTTTTGAATGTTCTCTCAGTTTTACCAATATAAATCCCTTCACAACCAGACCATCTCACAAGGTAAAAAATATCCACTATTCCACAATTACCACTTTTAAAAATGTTAATGATTGAACCATTGCTAAGATAATTTCTTCCAATATCCATAACATCTATAAGCCCCACACTTGTTAGTCCCATTTTTAATATTCCTTCGTTATTATACCTAGTACCTTTCTGTATTTTTTTTAATTAAAAAGAGTTTGGTTAATAAAAATTGGTTCATTCCCCACAATTTCAATAACTTCATTTCCAACCTGCATCATTTTCCAGTTCTGCGTTATAATATTCCTAATGCCACTTGCCAGCTCTCTGCAAGCCATCTTACATGCCTTCCCAAATAGTTTGCCATCTACATGGATATGGATATCTAAGTAAAAGTTAATTTTTCTATATGCTAGGTTGACCTCATTTCTTGAAATGTAAGATTCTGTATTGTGTAAAATGTTAAACATAGTGCTAATAAAATCAATGTGATCACATATCACCACCCCCCCACCCTTATCTGGTTTCATTATTATTATTGTTCTGTCAAGCCCTTCAAGAGTTCCCTTTCCTTACTACAAAGATTATAATTTTTAATTTTATACTTCTGACCGTATAATTTATAAATATCTTCAGTTACTACTTTTTCAAATGTTGCGAAGGTGGGGTATAAGGGGGGATTAAAAACACTTTTTTCTTAAACCTACTTCCCTTGATCTATCCACTCTGTTCACCTTATTTTTTCCAAAAATATTGCTAAATTGAATTCCCTAACATATACTTTAAATTCCATTATATTGTCTGAGAGATCTGACTTTCTTGCCAGAATTAATTTAAACCCTATTTCTAACAATGTAAAATGTTCTTGAGAAAAAGTTAAATGACTGTAATTAAAAATATTAAAACCATTTCTGGTTAAAAGAATTCCCCCATACTTTTACTCAGAATTGCTATTCAAACCATTGTTCCATTCCTGAAGTTGTAATCCCTGTTGTTCCATTCCTGAAGTTGTAATCACTGTTGTTCCTTCTCTTCCTGTTCCCTGGGGATGAGTAGTACTCCCCTGAGTACCCACTGTTCGACCTGGCATCCCTTATCACTGCCTATTGATTCACTGTCCTCATTGACCTGCACTGGGGGGTGGAATCCTGAAAATTTCTCTCTTGCTGCTCAGCCCCGGAGGGATATCTAACACTATTCCCCCTATTGTAACTTTTGTCATTGTTTATACCCGCATACATATCATCTTCACACTGGATGTCGATACTGTTATATGCTAAATTGTAATTCATGTGGAGTTCTAGTTACATAAACTTGCTCTTTTATTGCTCCATGTCCCTTAATAATTCTTTTACACTTTTTTGAAATTGTCATTACACTTTTTGTCAATCCTAGAAAACACATTAAAAAACTAACCGCTGCATTGTTCAAACATTAAATCACTTTGAATAACCTCATTTAACCTATCAGCTTCAACCATTAATTGGTCTGTCACTTTAATATTGCATTTAATAATCAGCTCCATTAATTCAAAGCCATGTTGATAAAAAAGTTTTAAAAATTCAGATAAAGTATGGTCCGCACTACTCAAACCATTCGGAAATTTGTAAACCCTTAACCCCCGTGGAACTATTCTCTCAAGAAGGCATTCTTTTAAATAGGAGTTGTCCACTTGCAGCCCTCTTAATTTAATAAGTTTCTTTACAAAATCATTAATTACATCATTTAAATTAGAAAATATAACAAGTCCACTCACTGGCTGAACTTGATTAAAATCCTTAAAAGAGAAAGAATTCTATACCCACTTCCTACCTCGGACTTTGCATCCTTCAGAAAATGCATGCTGTTGTAAAACCTGTTATTGCAGTAACTTACTGTGTTTTGTAACAGTGATAGTTAAAATTCACCCCTAATTCAGGAATTAAGTAATGAATATTAACATGCTCCCTCTTGTGCTTCTTCATTATGTATTCCTAGATGTCAGTGAAACGTCAGTGGTAGAAGGGATTTGGACACTATTTCCTACTGCACAATCAGTGTGGGTAGGGGTGGTGGTAGCTATGTCAAGAGATTTACTGCAGATTAACCCTTAATAGAAAGCTTCTGAATGAGGAATCTTTAATGATTAAGCTCAAATCGAGGAAGCCAAGGCCACACTTATTTCTTGATATGCTTTAATGAATACAGTGAATTTTAGGTGTAGATGGGAACAAGGTGATTTTTTAATGCAAAGGAAGAGTCAGAAGTTATAGTTAAACATAACAAAACTTTTATTCACAAACCACAAGATGATAAAAATATTCAAACGCTAATTGATTTCCATCCTCAATACATTAGGGACTTCATCAGAACAATAAAGGTTTAAATACACCAAGTGTGTCATATGACACACAACTCGCAAATATCATTGGATGACATTCCACTTACATCAGTTATACTATAACTAAATCTTCCTAAAAATCCCTTATCTAAAAAAAGAATAGCGTCCATATCTAACATCCACAGCTTTATTTTAAAATACATTGGTTAAATTTGCTTTAAAAACTAATACCTTCATTTGCCTCAATACCAGGGGTGAGGCCACATTTAATTTAAGTCACCATCATAACTGTTTTACTTTGAGTCTGTCTTCCTTTGCACCCCCTCCCCCATGGATTCTTTAAAACTTTGTCTAACATATGGAAGTGAAGTGTGTGGTCTACATGATATTTACTATATTTGAACAGAGCTTCAGCTATCTGTCACTTCTTAATGTCAGTCATATACTCATAAATTCATTCATAAAGGATTCTCTTTCCCTTAGTACCACAATTACAATGTTTTACTTAAAATTTTATTACTGTCACTAATAGCCAATCACCTTCAAATATATGAACAAATTAGCTACACATATGGCATCTGTATGTCCCCTTTAAAATTCTTGTAGGCGTGGATACTGATTTATTACCTACAGTAATTTTCTTAATGTTAATGCCTCTCTTTTGTAAATACATTTGAGTACCTCTCCCAATTTCTTCCCAAAGTCAGTTGTGCATAAAAAAACTTTTCAATATTTTAATATAATATTCCTAATTTCATAACTGATGGTACTGTGGATTGTAACTATTGCCCTTTGCATATCTTCCAGACAAAATTAATTTTTGCTTTTAGGTATAATAGTACCCTTCTCATCCAGTAAGGGTTTATGTACAAACCCACTTTTCTTTTGCCTAGTTTTGCATCTGAAGTTGTATTAACCAACCTAATAAACAAGAACAGGAGCAACTACAGAATGCTAAACAGGAAATAAGGGACTACCTTAATATGCTTGAGTTTAGACAGATTGCTGTTAAGCAACTGTTTTTTGATAATGACTCAAGTGCACAAAAACTTTTAGCACAACAACTCAGACAACAGAAAGTAGAAAGTGCTGTCACCAAGCTTAGGGAGCCTATTGCTAGAAAGTAAATGAGGGGTTCCTGTAGAATTATTAGAAGTATTTTTGAAATTCTGTGAAAGTCTGTATAAAGCAGAGAAATATGGAAATCAAGAAAAGATACAAATGGAAATATTTATCGAAGAATTAAATATACCATGGCTAGAGGAAGAGGAGGCTCAATTACTAACAGTTAGGATAGGAGGAGATGAGATAAAAATGATGATGTATAACCAATCTACTGGAAAGTCCCCAGGATTAGATAGTATTCCTGTGGAAGTTTGGAAGCTAGGAGAGAAGAACCTGATGAACATCTGGAATATTTTGTTTAACAGTGTTTTAAGAGGAAGAAAAGTACCAACATCCTGGAAGAAAGTGGTAGTAGCTGCATTACCTAAAGAGGACAAAGATCCATTAAATCCAGCTTCATACATGCCCATTTCAATAGTAAATCATGATTATAAAGTGTTTATTTCTATAATGGCTAAAAGAATGGCAAAACTGATGCCAGAATGGATAGATATGGATCACTGTTTTGTGGAGGGGAGCCAAACATTTGACATCATAAACAGAATAGGATGATCCAGAGGGTAGCAGAATGTAAGAAAATACTGTTGTTATTGGTGCATCTTGATGCAGAGAAAGAATATGAAAAAGTAAGCTGGGATTTTTTGAGCAAAGCAATGGAAGTATTTGCATTCCCTGATAAAATTATAAGGTTGATTAAGAGGATATATGAAGGATCGGAGTTGAAAATTAAAGTGGGTGTGATCTTCTCTGATAATCTCTACTTGAGCAGAGAACCAGGCAGAGGTGTCCTTTCTCCCCTTTGTTATTTGCATTATATTTAGAACCATTGGCAAAGAAAATAAGGAATTCAGAAATTCAAGGATATAATTGATATGGTAGTCAGGAAAGGCTGGTTCTATTTGCAGATGGCATTATTTTATACCTGACAAAACCAGATACAGACATCACAATGCTGTGGAACATACTGAAACAGTTTCAGACCTTTTTGGGTTACAAAATTAATGAAGCAAAAACAAAAGCAATAGCAGTAAATTATTTACCCATGTGCAAACTGTTTCAGCAATATCCATATTTATGGGGACATGATAAAATGAAGTATTTAGGAGTATGGATTAAAATGATAATGGTCTAGCAACTAAGGATATCTGGGAAGAGACTAAACAAAAGAGAATGCAAAAACTGAGAAAATGGAAGCTCTGTTATATGGATATTGATAATAAGATACAAGCAGTTAAAATGTTTTTAGCCCTTTTAGTCTTATACACTGGTCAGGAATATTCTTATCAACCAGAGGAAAAGTTGTGGATAGCAATTAATAAAGAGCTGAAGGAATTCTTCTGGGAGGGGAAGATGGCAAGAGTCAAGTGGGATAAGATTATTCTTCCAACAGAACAGGGTGGATTGGGATTACCAAGATGAAGGGGTTTTTCAGACCAATACAGTTAAGGCTCCTATATATAGCACAAGCAGAAAACTGTAATTCAAAGTTGAAAGAGATGATGATGATCATGAAATGGGGGGAAGCTCAAATAACAGGGAGAAACTGGGAGTTTGGATGCAGACCTTTAAGGAGTACAACAATAATCATACAGAATATTATATTCATAAAGTAGCAGAAAGTCTTCTAAGAACCAAGCCAACCAACACGGGACTGGAGAAAGGAGATTCTGCCAATAGGAATAACTGCAATTAGGAATACAGACAATAGACAAGTGTGGGAGAGAATGTATTGGAGAAAACTGGCAAAGGAACCAAGGTACTGGGAGCAAATAACTAGAGAGGTGTGGATGGAGGCTAAAGATTGCCTTCCGTATTAAGGATTGATATCAGAGTACAGGCAAAGAGAAAGAAATAGTGGGGTCCTAAATGAAAGACCAGCACTGGTAGAGGTTTTAGTAGAATCTAGAACAGAAGTTGTTGTTAAGAAAAGAATAATTAGTACAGCATATAATATATTTCATGATAACTATAAAAATCAATCAGAAGAGGTTAGGAAGGACTGGGAAGAGAGATTAGATAAGCAATTCACAAAGAAACAATGTAGGGGATATATATAAATATGTTTCCCACGTATGCAACAAAATATAGAAGATTTCGAATCTTTGCCTGGAACTGCTGACATAGGTATTTTTGTACCCCAAGCAGACTTCAAAGAAGGTAGACAGCAGCTGTTGGAGGTGTGATGGGGCAGAAAGAGGTAACTGGGAACATATTTTCTGGGAGTATAATGAGTTGGTAGACGTAAAAGATTCCCTGCAGACTGCTATGTCAGAGATGCTGAATCAGCAAGCTGGAGTGACTAGGGAAATTTTTTTTTTTGAGTTGTGATACAAACTCAGAATTGCCTAAACATACTAAGGCCTTGCTGAGTCTAATTATGATGGCTAAGTAAAGCAATTACTAGAAAATAGAAATCAAAGTCTAAACCACCTTTACTAGAAGTATTGAAGATAGTAACAGAGTTAAAACAACTGAAACCAGGATCTTTAGAAAAGGGTAGGAGCAAATTACCTAGGAAAAAATGGGAAAAGTGGGATCAATACATGCAGAGGAGGAACGAGGTTTAAAAGAAGGAAGGATTTGAATAAGATATGTAATAGTTGTCTAACAATGACTGGATAGGTTAAAAATGATGTGTAATGTTTGCAACTACAGTTGTGTTGCATGGTTTGGAATGTATAATGTTTGCAATTGAGATTGTGTCACTGTGGTTTGTTATTTATATAAATGAATCATGGACTGTGTTATACATGATAATTTAATAAAGATGTTTCTTGTTTAAAAAAAAAACAAGTAGTGAATCATGAAGTGCAGTGGATTAGCAAGGAGGAAGTAAGGATAGCTATGAAGAGGATGAAGAACGGAAAGGCTGTATTGGTCCAGATGACATATCTGTGGAAGCATGGAGGTGTTTAGGTGAAATGGCAGTGGAGTTTTTAACTAGATTGTTTAATGAAATCTTGGAAAGTGAGAAGATGCCTGAGGAATGGAGAAAAAGTGTTTTGGTGCCGATTTTTAAGAATAAGGGTGATGTGCAGAGCTGTAGTAACTACAGAGGGATTAAATTGATCAGTCACAGCATGAAGTTATGGGAAAGAGTAGTGGAGGCTAGGTTAAGAAGTGAGGTGATGATTAGTGATCATCAGTATGGTTTCATGCCAGGAAAGAGCACTACAGATGAGTTGTTTGCTCTGAGAGTGTTGATGAAGAAGTACAGAGAAGATCAGAAGGAGTTGCATTGTGGCTTTGTGGATTTAGAGAAAGCATATGACAGGGTGCCTAGAGAGGAGTTGTGGTATTGTATGAGGAAGTCGGGAGTGTCAGAGAAGTATGTAAGAGTGGTACAAGACATGTACGAGGATAGTGTGACAGTGGTGAGGTCTGCGGTGGGAGTGACGGATGCGTTTAAGGTGGAGGTGGGATTACATCAAGGATCAGCTCTGAGCCCTTTCTTATTTGCAATGTTGATGGACAGGTTGACAGACGAGATCAGTCAAGAGTCCCCGTGGACTATGATGTTTGCAGATGACATTGTGATCTGTAGTGAGAGTAGGGAACAGGTGGAGGAGGCCCTGGAGAGGTGGAGATATGCTCTAGAGGGAAGAGGAAGGAAGGTCAGCAGGACTAAGACAGAATATATGTGTGTGAATGAGAGGGAGGATAGAGGAATGGTGAGGATGCAGGGAGTAGAAGTGGCGAAGGTGGATGAGTTTAAGTACTTGGGATCAACAGTTCAGAGTAATGGTGAGTGTGGAAGAGAGGTGAAGAAAAGAGTACAGGCAGGATGGAGTGGGTGGAGAAGAGTGTCAGGAGTGATTTGTGACAGACTAGTACCAGTAAGAGTGAAAGGGAAGGTCTACGAGACTGTAGTGAGACCAGCTATGTTATATGGGTTGGAGACAGTGGTGTTGACAAAAAGGCAGGAGTCAGAGCTTGACGTGGCATAGATGAAGATGTTAAGATTTGCACTGGGTGTGACGAGGATGGACAGGATTAGGAATAAGTATATTAGAGGGTCAGCCCAGATTGGAAGGTTTGGAGACAAAGCCAGAGAGGCAAGATTACGTTGGTTTGGACATGTGCTGAGGAGGGATGCAGAGTATATTGGGAAAAAGATGCTAAGGATGAAGGTGCCAGGTAACAGGAAAAGAGGAAAGCTTAAGATAAGGTTTATAGATGTAGTGAGAGAGGACATGCAGGTGGTTGGTGTGACAGAGCAAGATGCAGAGGACAGGAAGAAATGGAAACAGTTGATCTGCTGTGGTGACCCCTAACGGGAGCAGCCAAAAGAAGAAAGATAAACTCTTCTAGCAAGCATATTTTTTTAATATATCAGTTTAATTAAGCAAGGTTATATCATCTGAAACCATCCTTGCTAGTTACACCATCTGCCATATTAGTTACACCATCTGCCATTTTATTATTGCCTTCTTCTGATAACATAGGTGATAACTAGAAAAATGAAGAAAGGTATTGGAATATTTGGGTTTCATGTATGTATTTGAATCAAATTTGTTGTGTAAGTAATCCTTCTTAATTTCCACATCTAAGTAATTAACCGTATCCAATGAGTAATCATAGGTAAAGTTCCAAAAAGTCATAGATGAATTAAGAACATCAATAAATGTGTACAACTTCTCCTCTGAATCCCCCTAGAAAATGCATATATCATCCAAAAATCTCAAATATAGGTCACAACTGGCTTTAAAAGTAGGAGTAAATATTTAATGCTTTTCCCAGTAGACGATGACTGGATTAGAATATACAGGGCACATGCTGCCCCCTTTCTGCTGAAAAAATACCCAGTCAAAATAAACAAAGTTGTTAAGCAAACCTGTTTCCAATAATTGGACTGTTGTTTGAATTTCTCATAATGTCAGCTGTGGAATCATACCAAGAATTTCAGAAAACCATTACAAACCTTTAGAAAGTGGGATAACAGAATATAAATCCTTAACTTCAGTAGTAACCAGGACCAAATAATCCTTTAATAAATTTGATGTTATACGGGTTAAAAAACATCCATAAAATTTTTGATAAATATGGAAGAACATCCTCAAAATTTAACAGTAAAGTAGTTTTTTGTGCCTTCTGCATCCACTGTAGGTCTTATTGGGGAGGTTGTTTGAAATCCTATATGCTTAATTAACTTTGTTAATTGATACCCTGAAATATGTATCTTCATTTAATAATGTGCAATTTTCATTACATATTATTACTATTCCAACCCCTCCCCCTTGTGAGGTTAAATAATCATAATATCTAATATTTTTTCAAAAGCTCGTTCTTAGTTAAATTATGTGTTTTCTTTTCTATATAACAACTTCCTAAAATTACTACCAAACATTTTTTTCAAATAATTGTAAAATCTTTTTCTTTAAGTTCTTGGGTACAGATTGCTTATTATCTGGTCCCTTATTAAACCATAGGGCTGATTTTTTTCCTTTTTATTCAATTTTACTAACCGTATTCAAGGGGGAGGACAAAGTTTCCTTTGAATGTTATGTTTTGTTTTTCTAATTGATACATATTCATTTATTAAAGAATGCAATTTAGTATAAAAAAGCATTCAACATCTCTTGGACCTGTATCCCCTTGAATTCCTTTTTCCAATGACAGTAATTGATGGCATTTATGACAGATTCTGCCATAATTCTTTTATTGTGCATGATTATTTGGTTTTTCAGTTAAACAGGCACACAGTTTTATATATCACAATGATCTTAGTTACGTAGAGGTTCTCTTTTTTTAACATCTAATACCTTAATTTTAGGGGATGAAAACACCCAGGATGTTTTTATCTGTAGTTTGACTAGTTATGTGTTGGGTGACATACAGTTTAAATATTGATGTTAAACTATTATCTGGTCTATTCACTCCTGTCATGCTATTAGTCAGTGTTTAGGAGGATTAGATCACCACCCATAACATATTTCTTACATAAGGCAGATTATATCAGTTCATTTGTCCATCTCATTGTTTCTTGTGCATTCATTAATGGTGATCTGTAAAAGCCAATAACTCAAATTTTAAAACATTTCCCTGAACTACTACAGGTATCATTTCTGACTTTTCACTATTCTAAACTTGAGCTTGTGAACAATTCTTTGCTTAGATAATAATCTATCCCTTCTTGTACTACTCTTGATTGTGTCAGAAGCCTTATATCCTGCAGCTCTCAACAGTTAATTATACTCATTGAAACAATATTATCTTCTTGAAATAGATTTAATGAATCCATTTTTTTTGTTTAAATATTGCATTTAATGCTACCAATGCCATATTTTCTTCTTCATTTGAAATATAACTCTTTTACAAACTTATTAATTCCACATGTAAATATCTTTAATAATCTTCCCAACCTTATGGCTCAAGATTTTATTTACTTGCATGGTATTCATTGGTTACAAAATGCTCCATCTACTCTATAACTTATTTTGATAAATTATTTTTTTTTACTCCAGTATCGTTCTTCTTATGATGCTGTTGGTTGTACTAGCAGTGTATTTTAATGCCATTTGAAGTGAAATGGCAGAAGAGATGTCAGTAAATATTGCCATCATGCAAAACAATGAACAATGCTTTCTAATAATTTTCACCTCTTTTAATAAAACATCTATTTATGTCCTCTCTGTACATTATTATTTCATCTACAGATTATTATTCCAGAAAATGGTAAACCATTTATCTTCAGCCTACATATTTATCTTCTTGTATCTGACATTTAACCCTTTGTAAAGCTGACATCAAAACTTGTGTACCTCATCATGGTAGGTATTTTTTAACCCTGTCAACCTGGAATTATGACTAATCAGTATTTGCCATGTGGATAAGACCTTAAGTTATTTTTGTCATTTGAGTGTTCTTTTACAATTTTTCTTGGCTGAAGATTCAGTAGTTCTCACAGCAGTGACAGTGCCATTGTGGAAAACACTGAGATATTTTTTCCCCAAGTCCTCCTGCAGATTTTTATCTATTTCATCCGTTTCCTTATCCCTTAAAGGGCTATTTGTTTTATTGTCTATTTTATTTAGATTTGTTGACAAGGGTAATCATACTGGGCTAATTGTTGTTTTTTTTTTTCATAGTAAGTTCAGGGGGAAATCTGCACATAAAAGGCATATTAACTGAGATGTTAGTATATAATAAAAATATCATTCAATACAGAAGAGTAAGCAGCTTGCTTGAATTTTCTATGACAACACAATACAGTTGAAAACAGCAGCAGCCTGCCAAGCTGTATGTAGAGCATCCTGTTCAAACTCTTTTAGATTTAGTTTTGTATTATTGTAATTTTATTTGATTTTATGTTAGTAGTACAAGTTGGTACCAAGAGTAATTGAATTTTAGAAAAAAAGATTCCTATCTTAGGATCTTAAGTGGAGATGTTGCTTGTACTATTGCAGGGACCTTTGTGACTTTTCTAATAATTATCCTTCTGTTTCTTGAGACTTCAGTAGTGACCCTGCATGTACCAAGAAGCAGCTGTTTTCATTTCTGTATTTTCTGTCCTTTGTAGTTTACCTCTTATAGTGTTAATTGCTAAGCATTTTAAGAAGGCTTTTTGCTCTTTGTGTTTAAAAGTGTGTATCTCCAGCAAAGTTCAACTTTTATTATTTATGAAATCTTCAGGGAATATTTCTGGGCTACAGTCTTCTAAGATAAAGGAGCAGCTGCATATTCAATTTTATTGGAATCAGTTTTTAATGTATTTTTTTATGCCTCAACATATACAAAGAATGGAAAAAGTGATTTTTATACATGAAGACATACTGCTTTAATTGTTGAAATCCCATCAACATTGTATAGTTATGTTTTCAATTGTTTTTTTTTTATTTATTTTACTCTGAATAAGAACTTAAAGCTACACATGTGTTTTCAGATGACTGTTTTGCAAAAAGTTGCATTCTGTCAGTTTGCATAGGCCCTAATCTGAATTCCATCCTTTCCTCAAATAACAATATCTCTCTCCTTTTTTAAGGTATTTTATGACATTTTCAGGGAAAATCCCATTGATAATCCCACTTTCAGTTTGTTTTGCACAGCTTAATACTTTTATAAAACTTATGCAGCAGAATCTCAGATATGGACATGCAAGTCAGTCCATGTAAAATATGCATATGTTGCTACAACATAACTAATAAAGACAATATTACATCTTCCTAGAGGAGCATATTTTTTTATTTCATTTCATAAGAACATATCAATATGATTCAGATTCATGCTGTATGTTTAGTTTAAAAAAATGAAGTCTGTTATTTTTGAGATTAATAGCAAAACCTGAGCATCTAAATGTCGGTATAAAACTGTTGTTAGTGCTTAGTAGTTGTAGGCCATTTCTCTGTAATGGTCAAAAGTACATAGCAAAATTTCTTACAATAATATATCATAACCCTCAGCTACCAGATTTGCTTCTCTGGTGGTAGACACTGTAAAGCACTTACACAACTTTATGTTCTTGTAATGCAGATTACTAATACACATGAATATAAACTGGGGAGGGGTTAAATCCAATGACAAAAAAATACTTGTGCTGTATTGAAAACTCAGTAAAGTGATATTTCAGGCCACTGTTGTTCTCATTGTCCTGAACAAATGTTTACCACAGTACTCGCATTGAAAACTCAGTATTATGAAAAATGCTTTGACTGTTGCAGTAAGTGTGTGTAAACTAAAATTACTAGGACCTCTTTTGCAAGGAATATGTCTCTGCCGTGTTTAGGATTTCATTACGAAACATTCAGGTAGTAACAACAGAGTGTTCAGCTACAGAGCAAATGTAAAACTGCAATTCTCACCACAGAACTTTCAGTGCAGTATACCTCTAAATTTGACTCCACAGTTATAACCTCTTGAAAGCATATTACATCTGATGTATAATTCTTTTGTGGTGCAAAGTATTGGATTTTTAGTTTTTACCTAAAGAGAATATTTATATATACATATATTCTAGGAATTTGTTTTATCCAGCCTTCTGAGTAGCAGTCATGTGCCATCCAGGTGGAGGCCAAGTACAGTACCAAATTATGATGACAGAAGCCCTCTGAAATTATGCATTTACTAGCTAGGTATAAGAAACTGTATATCATTTCCCTGAATGCAGTTCAGATCAAAGATTTCAGGGACTTCTAATAAGAATTGATGGTAGAAAGTGCATGCACACAGACACACACACACTTCACTCCACTCACTCACTGAAATGTGGCCCTTCTTAGAAGGTACATTACCAGTGACCGTGAATGAATGGCGTAACTAGAATGACCATTTTGCTGTTTAACAGATACTCTTCCCAACCATACAGAATTGATTCTGTAACTGCTATTTTCTTCAGCTGCAATCAAATATCTTACCCACATTCTGTATACTTGTAATATCTCACTAATGTGTATATATATATATATATATATATATATATATATAAAACTTGCACAGCGCAAGAGGTACACACAGGTACCCCCAGTAAGCCATATCATTAGTATTTGACCTCGCTTTGATTGTGAAAAACTGAAATAAACAATGATCTCAGTAATGTATTTCATTGTATTTTTGTGCCCCCCAAAGAAAATACAGATATCAGTAATTCTTTTGCATAATTCATTAAATTGCCCTGCTTTTCATACAGTGCTTGCCACCCCACACATATGCATTCAGACAGGCTGACAGAAATACATTTCTTGCAATCATATCTCTTGTGTGATTGCCAAAAGTGGTGAAGTAACCATGGCAGTAATGTATTTCCACTTGAGGCTATAGGGGGATCCCATTGCCCACATTGATTACAATAAAAATGAAATAAAAACTAAATACAAGTATTTGGTGGTGTGAACAGGGTGTACTCTTTCCACTGCTTATGGATCTGTCTTGTTTTCTACCTGGAAAAGTAAAATCACTGTAGATGTATATTTTCAAGTTGGACCTTTCAGATGCTGTGCTCTATCCACAACCCATCTTCCACCTGAGCCACAGCAAAAATCACTTTATTGTGACCATCCTAACTGCATTTTGCTTTCATCTACCAACTGTTTGCAAACATACAACCACTTCTGCTTATCATCTGTAATCACCAAAAGTGGTAAAAAGTAGCTACAGTAAAGTCACTGATCATCATCAACCCCATTTATCCCATTTTCCCTCATGGAATTGGGGTGGTGTTAACTGTCACCATCTCTCTTGATTTAATGCCACATTCCTGCCTTCTTCAACACTCATGCATGACTGCTGCAGATCTTCTCTCATACAATCCATCTGCTTCTTTACTGGATGCCTTCATTTCCTCTTACCTTCTTCCTGTCTGTCCCAAATCTTCTTCGCCAGATTGTCTTCTGTTTTTCTGGATATATACCCAAACCACCGTAATCTGAACTCTTTGATTTTTTTCTGCAATTGGAGCTGCTTTGGCTTTTGCTCTTATGTCCTAATTTCTTTGTCTGTCCCACAGTGTGCATCCTACCACCCTTTGTATACACTTCCTTTCCATCACCTCTAGCTTTTTCATCTTCTCTTCCTTCACTGCCCAGGTTTCTGTACCAGTTGGCATAATGGTTAAGGTCTTCACCTCCAATGCATAAAGTACAAGATTCAATCCTGACCAATAGCCAATGCCTATTTGGAGTTTGCATGTTCTCCCCATGTCTCTGTGGAGTTCTTCCCACCTTTGAAAAACATGCTGAGTGTTTCCATCTCAAACTCACCAATGCATGGAGCTGTGGTTAGCAGCACAGACTCTATATGGTGCCCTATAAGGGAAGAGTTGTACAGACCAACTGTTTTTGGCATCTGCTTTGGTGTGCAGTATTCTCAAGATAGGAAAACATGGAGGACAGACTGTGCACCATGACAGGGCTAGCCTCTCAACTGTGTAAAATATGACTCTAGGTGACTTGGTTATGTTGACTAATGTCACCAAATGGGCATGGGTATTTGCTGGGGATAAGTGGGTTGAGGACCCAGTCTACTACAACCTACGCCAGAGATCCATGCTAATGTTAGGAGGGGTGTGAGTGCCCCTGTTGGCCAGTGTGTGCCCGCTATAAAGCACTTATAGCCCTTGGTCAATAAGTTACTGGCAGGCTGGTGTCCAGTTACCCAGCCAGGGTAACCTGGGATAGCTCTGTTTATGTTTATCTGTTTAAAACCAATCAACCTTCCAAACATGAATTAAAAAGAAGTTGCTGATGTGGAGTTGAATTTACTGCTGCTGGTCCCCTCCCATGTTGACTGCAGTAAAACTAAACTAAAGTAAAAAAAAATCTGTATTCTACTGAGTAGTGTTTTTTGTTACCGTACCACTGCCCTGAGTTCTGTCTAGTCACCAGAAAGTAAAATAACATGTATGCTTCTACACCTCCTGGTAGTCTCTTGTTAGATGACTAGAGATTACCAAGTAAGCACTCTGATCTGTTGCTACAGACAATCAATATCAAGTGCTTAGACTGTATAGTAACTGTATGTGTGTTGGTAAATTTCTTGTTATTTTTTTTCTGTGGATTAGAGTTGAGAAGTCATGCTAAGCAGTAGCATGACTTTTCACTTTTACATTAAATTTCATATTGATTTTAATGGGAAGCTGTGGAATAGTTTTTTGGCTAGTAAGGTTGTGTTCTACCCAATTAATTACCTCACATATATGCTGGAAAAGAGAAAGAGAGAGCTTAGAACAAAATGATACAATGAAATGAAATAAACTCGGCACCTGCACCAGTGGCTCAACCATGCGGTGATGAGTTTACTTGTAACTCCAAAGGGAAGAGTGAACAGATGTGGAGCTGTCATTGTAATGTCTCACTTTATCCATTGCAGTGCACTTTTTTTTTTTCACTGCCATGGTAGTGCTGTGGTAGCATTGTCACCTCACAGTTAGACGTTGCCCGTTCGATTCTCAGTAAGACCGTCTTCTGTGTGGCGACATGCGTGAATGGGCGTTCCTTCATTGGAGGTTGTGCGTTAGGCCCAGCAAGCCAGCACATAAAACTCTACTGCCAATCATTAGCGGACCGGAGTTCCGCTGTGGCGACCCCTAACCGGGAAAAGCCGAAAGACACATTTAAAACATACATAGGTTCATAGGTAGGTACTAGGCTGTCTGCCCGAGGGCATTTATGAGCTTAGCCAGAGTGTGCCAGCTTTTGCTGCTCCATTGATTAATTAACTGATCCTCTGTCAAGCGGAGCCAATGAAGGGATCCCAGGGGTGTATTTTCTTTTACCCATCCACTCGTCAAGGTTTCTCTTGAAGAGTGTTAGTGAGGGGCTCTGCCTGATGTAATTTGGAATTTTGTTCCAAAGCATGGGGAGTCTCTGTGACAGGAATCTATCCCTCCAGCATGTTCTATTTATTGTTGTGGTGAGGTTTAGCTCACTAGAGCGCGTGGCTCGGAGTGACTTGGATTTCTTTAGGTGGAGCATGTCCATCAGTTCTGAGTTGGACATGGCTTTGTAAGTCAGGCAAAAATCACCTCTGAGTAAGCAATATGCCACTGAGTACAGCCGGAGTTTTTTCAGTCAGGCTGCATAGGACATATGTTTGAGGCCAGTAATCCTCTTGGTGAGGTACTTTTGTGGTCTTTCCAGCTGTTGGAAGTGTCTTGTGAGTTACATCCCAAATGGGGCATTGTACTCTATGTTGGGTCTAATGAGTGATGAGTAGAGGGGCACTATAAACTCTTTATTTCTTGATGTGAACCCTTTAGTAATTAGATGGGCCACATAGAAGGATTTCCTAACTACATTGGCAATATGATTGTCAAAGGAGAGTTTACTATATACCTGGGTCCCCAGTTCTCTTATTACCTCTTCTGTATTAATGGGGCTGCCACCTATGTGGTAATTCATGGGTGTTTTGTTTTTCCCAAATGGGATAACTATGCATTTTTTGGCATTTAGCTTGAGGCCATGATTTTGATACCAGGTGTCCGTCTCCGTAAGGCCCTTTTGGAGGATGTCCATGTCAGCCGGAGAGTCAATTATGGCTCCCAGTTTGCAATCATCGGCGAACTTGGTTAGCCATAGTCCTCCTGTGTTTGCCTGTACTTCTGAGAAGTATATGCAGAACAGTATGGTTCCCAGGACCGAGCCTTGTTGGACACCACTTGTGACTGGTTTAGAGTCGGACCTGGAGCCCACTATTCTTACCATGTGAGTTTTCTCTGTAAGCCAGTTGGCAACCCATCTTGTGACATAGAGGTTTATGTTCAGGCTGGTGAGTTTTTCTGTAATACCCGAGTGGGGAATGGTGTCGAAAGCCTTGGCGAGGTCAAGGTAGGCTGTGTGAACCACCTTTCCCTCGTCTATGGCCTTGGTGACTGTCTTGAAGAAGTCAACCAGGTTTAGTAGGCATGCTCTGCCCTTAACAAAGCCGAACTGGGTCAGGACAAGTGTTTGGAGGTTCCCAATGTCTTTGTTAATGAGTTCCATGATGATGCACTCCATAGCCTTGCAGACCAGGCTAGTCAGGCTTATGGGGCGATAGTTACCAGGGTCATTTGTGGCCCTTCCTTTGTGGATTGGAAAAACCGTTGCTGTGTGCCATTCTATGGGCACATAGAGGTTGAACAGCGTGTTTAGGTGAGGGGTTAGTTCATTCTGTAGTTCGTGCAAGACGCAGCCTGGGACACCATCTGATCCCACTGACGCTGCATTTTTGGCTTTTGAAAAGGCTGTTTTCACCTGTGTTTCTGTGATTTCTGGGGCACTACACTTTTCTGGTATTGTTGTAGGCCCTTTTGGAGGTGAGAGGAGGGTGAAGTTTGTACTGAATTTATCTGCCAGAATGTTGGCAATATCAGTAGGTTCAGTATAGTTTTTGCTATTTTGCACTAGTTCAGTGTATATCTGTGAGTTGCCACTTAGATTCTTAACATAGCTAAAGAAGGCTTTGTGGTTATCTTTTGAATCCTTGGCTATTTTTCTTTCGAAGTTAGCCTTGGATGATTTCATGAGGGACCTTAGTTTCTTATTGATACTGATCAGGGATGTCTTTCCTTCTTGGGATTTGCTTTTTTTGTGAACTAGTTTCCTCCTTCTGTTGTATAGCCTGTTTATTGCAGGGGTCCACCAAACTGGTTTCCTTCTCTTAGGGGAGTGAGTCTTGATTTTGCTAGGTATGGCATGATCCATGCATCCTTGTAGGTGCTCATAGAGTGCATTTGTAAAGGATTCTGCATCTCGGGCAGCGTTATCATACATACTTTGTCTTTCACATCATTTTTTTCTGCAAAACTTCTTCATTACTCCTTTTCTGCATGTGCTTGCTCATACTTAATTTGAGTCCTGCTTTGCACTCCTAAAACCAACCCTACCTGCCCCCCATGGTTTCGTCCCTTTACACATTCATACTTCCCAACTACGCATTACAAACAAATGACATTTTAAGGGCACACTGTAGAATGTTGTTATATACCACAAACATTTAAAGGCATGATACTAAAGAATATTCATAAGAGTACAAGCTCTTCTGCTACTAATTATAAATACTGTTTTTCCTTAATACTATATACTGCTGCAACAAAATTGCATCGAATGTTGGAAGTATACTTTTGGACATCTTCTACTGCTGCTTAAACTGCTTCCCCATAGCTTTGATTTCTCCACTTCTACTACTTGTATTTTCTTTCCTTCACTCACATACAATATTCTCATTTTTTTTATCTAAAATGGTAACATCGTGTACTCCTTGTGTACACACTGCTCTTCCATTCCTCTGTTGACTTGGTTAAAGTTCAAGCCTTTGTAAATGCTCCCACCTACACAAGCAGTTATTTATACTAGTACTATATCTACTCCACAGAACAGCACCATTTTATACCATATTTAAACATTTAAAACAAACTGTCGGACACTGCTAATAAAACTGATAAAAGTCACCAAGTGCAGTAGCCACGCAGGAAGTCTTCTGAGGAAGTCATAGTAATAGACGGAAATGCTGTGTATTTTATATATATTTTTAACAAAGGCGTTCATGTGTTTATGTGATTTTTGTGTTTTCGTGAAGGAATAAACATTATTCAGCCCTAATCAAGCGGAGTTGGCGGCATATTTTCTGTGCGGCTACTGCACTTGTTGACTTTTATCATATTTAAACATTTAACAATTTCTGTTCTTAGTCATGCACCACAGAAAGCTGGAGATATCCATGCTGACCAAAGTCTGCAGCTTCAAAAATGTTTCAAAATGTCAAAAATATTTGTCAAGTGGTTATAAGAACCTCAATGGAATAAACAATGAATGGACACCATCATATCTTTGAAATTCTCAGTATTGCCATAATGTGTAGTGGTTTTAATCCAGACTTTTATAAGTATTCCTACTATACCCATTCTGTATTTCCAATGATTTTTAACTGATTATACTTAGTAGGCCAGGTAAATGAGTAGGAGAGGGTGTCTTGGCTTTAGGAAGGAAAGAGGCAAACCTTTTCACTATACTTTTAACAAGGGTTAACTCCACTTGTGACAAAGATCCAAACTGGTTATTAACAAAACGTAACTTTCATCATCCATACAAATGCTACCAAAAAGAAGACTTGAAAGTTAACTGGAAAATAAATAATAAAGCTCTAGTACTGCCAAACTTGTTATAGTTATCCAGCAAATTAGTAAATGCCTTTGTCCTGCATTGGAAGACTTCACCACACTGAAACCACCCTTTGCTTGTACTACTGCAGAAAAAATAATTTTATGTAATCTTCCTTATATCCTAGAACAACTTAAAGTAGAGAAGTAGGCAAACAAAAACTGTGTTACAGTTAGGAAATAGCTAAAATATTTAGTAAATTAGATAAAACTCATATAATAGGTCAATTGTTCAATTCCACAAATGTCTGACTTTACCATTATGTATGCCCTTTCACTAATTGCTTTCTGTTGGTTCTGATAACTACCTTTGTAAATTAAATTGCTTATATTATGTTAATTGTATCTCTTAATATAAATATATGTGTGTGTGTGTGTGTGTGTGTGTGTGTGTGTGTGTGTGTATGCATATATATATATATATATATATATATATATATAAAACCTCTACCTATACTTGGTATGTACTGGCATCCTGCTAAGTCATATTTCTAATTCTATACTCTTAAATGTTTTCTGTGTGCAATTTCTGTAGCCTGCACTGCTGTGCTCAATACAGTTTTATAAGTTATACCTGTCGTAATTTTATCTAGGTAAATATTTAGTAGTTAGCGTAGTAAGTTATGTCCTTTGTGTTGGACTATTCTCCTTGAGTCAAACATTTTGTTTTATAATAATTGTCTCCTGTTTATTTCAAAATGCTTATCATATTATTCTGTAATTATGTGCTTTTGCCTTCCTTTGCTCAAATTGTGTATTTTAAACTTGTTGCATTATGCCTGTCCTCATTTGTTCTGACACTTTTGTATTACTTTGTGATTGTCCATGTTTCTTGGGTCATAGCTGAAAATGTTCTTTGGACCACCCAAATACTCAGCAAACTTATGAGCACCTAGAAACTGTTACAGAACAGAAGGAATTTAGAAAGAGGAAGACTGCAGTTAGAAATGTGGTAGCAGTATAAAACTTAATACATTGCAGCTTCATCTAGTTGTACACCTCATTAAAATCATGGGGGACAATAATGTCTAATACTGCATCTGAGGAGTAGGACACTGGGAGGACTTAAGGATATGTGAATTAATGCTTGATTTGTAAAACAATTGTTTTAGTGGAAGATTAGAAAGAGTAGTGGTTAGACACAGTAGTCAAGTCAAAAGTCTAGCATACAGATGGCAGTTCCACTGTTCAGAGGAGCTTGTGCCATTCTTTATGGATTTGTGACTGTTATACTATATTAATTATGTAAACTGGTTAATATGCATGCCCAGTTGAAAGTGTGGGTAGAGTTGAGGACAAGACATGGGGCTGTTTCAGGATATTATGTGAAGACTAAAAGGAAAGTGATGTGGGGAAAAAAATTAGCCTTAGGTTGACTCACTAATTGCAGTGGAAAGAGTTATGGTGAAAAGGATCAAGTTTCTAGTTTGCAAATATTTGGCCATGGCTTTTAGAAAGATAAAGGAATTTGTAACAGCACATTAACAGACTGCTGTCACCCACAGCATTGATAGCTGAGAGTCAGTGCAGCAAAATATGATTCAGGATGCACAATATGGAGGATGTTCAAAAGTTTCAGTACTTCGATCCTCTGGTCTTCCACAGTCAGAGGTCCGATGTACTGAAATTTAGAGGTTTCATAGTGAAACCATGTATATATATATATATATATATATATATATATATATATATATATATAGAGAGAGAGAGAGAGAGTTATATAGGTATGTATATGTGGGTGTGTGTATATATCTAGTTATATCTATATCTATATATATATTTTTTTCCTTTGTCTGAAATACTCTGGTGAATAACCATTTTGACATCCTTTCTTTGCCAAATTCATATATTCATTTCCTAGTGGCTCCTGTTGCATTGCTGTTTGTACCTTACACTTGTGTTAGGAGCTGCTCCGTCTGCTGATATGACTGCATCTTTTCTAATATAGGTCTTGGCTTCTTTCTCATGGCTAAATTTGGAGAGAAGGAATGATGTGCCCTTTGTATTACCAAATCCAGCTGTGGAGTACTAGTCCAGTTGCTTATTTGTACTTTATTTAAATGAATGCAATCTGATCCTTACAGTTTCTCTGGTAGAACAGATAAGCTCAGGTTGTTTGTGCAAGCTGTGTCTTATAGCTTTACTGTTTTTTTATCATTTATTTTTGAGAAGCCTTGCATTTAGCCATTCTTTCCTTTATTTCATCTACTGATTTGTGCAGTTTTAGCAGCTCGTCTGAATAGGTATTTAAAGCTTCATTTATTCTTCCCCGTCTTTTGTCATTTGACTTTATGCATTTCTCCAGTGTGTCACTTATAATTCCACTGAATGTATTCGATTTATTTGTTCATCTAAATTACTGTAAGTCATCTCCTGTGCTGAGACTGAAAGCTGATCTGCTTTTTGCTGAACAGCTGCAAGACTCTCCCACACCAGAGTTGTTTTCTTCTCCTTTTCTAGTTGATTTTGTCTTAATTTCTCCAGATGTCTTTGTTGTTGACATCCAGGCAGTGTAGTGATTAACCAGCAGCTGAATTTTTCTCAAATTGGTTTTGCTAGCTACTTTCCAAAGTTTCTGTTTTCATACTGGGAGAGCTCTAATTGACCTTTTGATCAGTGTATAGCCATCTTGGAAGTCCTACTGGATTTAATTATCTTGAGCTGCATAAAAGGGCAGTAGCAGCAGCAAACAGAATGCTGATGTCTAGCCTTGGTGTGATAAACTTTATAAACAAAGTAGAAGTAATGCTTTCCCTCTGCTAGACCATGGTTAAGGTATGCCTTATTACTCTATGCAAATGCTCCTTGTTAAATTACTGTTGCAATAGCCATTACTTATGGGATGAGTCTAGCCAGTCTGTAAAGCTTCAGATTCCTCCTTTATGTACCATACATATAGCCTTAGCACAAGACGAAGTCCTAGTAAAAGAGCCCTTTAAAGATTCAGGAAAACTCAGAACTCACTTGCCACTAGTTTGCATTTGCAGACACTCCTCAGTGTTGCATCCATTGCGATCATAGTTGGCTTCAGCATATTGTTTTCAGGAAGATAAATACATAATTACTGGACTTTCACTGGAAAAGCTCACCAAGACTGTGCTACAACTTGCTGTGAGGGAAAAGATTAATTTGATTTTGCTTTCTTGTACTTTGTGTTACTTTATTGCCTTCTTCTGTTTTGTATGCTGTTGGTTTTCTTTACAGTGTGTTTTACTTGTATTCTGCATTTAATTGCATATTAAAACTAGAAAACAGACCACAGCTGTGTATCCTGTGAGTCACACAAATTTTTCTCACCCTCCTACGCTGGTGCTGTTGTATTCTAAAACTCAACTGTCTTTCTAGTTGCCTGCCCCTTACGTTAATTTGGCCACATATCTCTTTCCCCCTCCCCTTTCATTGGCTGTTGTGAGTAATCCCAAAGTTATCATTTTGTGAAATCACTCCTCTTCAACTATTTAAATTTAATGGCCATTCCACTCTACGGCCATAGAACCAGAATGTAAACTGCCCCACCCCCTTTGAATCTATCTTTCCCTTTTAAAATTAGTGGCTCTCCACTTAGACAGCTAAAGCACATGTTAAACCCTCTTTCATGTCTAACTGCTTAGTGCACACTACAGTGCTTGGGATATTAACCATCTTTTTCCATCTTGTCTTTAAATCTGCAACATCTATTGCAAGATCACCAGTTATTGGAGAGACCACATTCTGCCTCTCAGTAGTCATTTTGAGATTAGTGCTTCTGTTTTCTCTTGGTGAGAGAAGGAGCACAGGGACATTATTTCTTGGAGATCGCTGATCACCAGAAAGCCTAATAACTGCTTCATAGGTGATAGCTTGGAATCTGTGCTTGTATTCTGCCCCTGGTGAGAGAAGAAGCAGAGTGCATTGATTGCTCACTGTTTCTGGTTGGGCAGTGAGTACCAATGCTTGAGGTTCCTGATTGTCTAGATGCTGTTGAAGGCATCTACCAGAAAAAGGATACAACAAGCCTACAGATTGCATCATCTGGGACAAAACTGTGGATCACCAAACAGACTGTGGCCTGCTTCTCTTCTTGGGATTGGTACTAATGATTTGCTTCTGATGAGAAGATAACCTAAATGCCAAGAAATGCATAATAGTATCCTTTGGGAAGTCATCCACCCTTGGTAACTATCATATTGACAACACGTCCCTTAGAGTTGACTCAGTATTCAGGGACATGGGGACACACAAAGACAGTAATTTAGCCTTTGACCATCACGTGTCTACACTATTGAGGAAATAATTTTGTGTTGCGCAACTTATAAACAAAGGTGTGGCGTCTTCATCCAAGGAAGTTATTGTCTCACTGTATTTGGCATTCATCAGACTTATCATTGAGTGATGATCCTTTGGTATGTGTCTAACCAGGCGTATCCAACAAATGGAACATCCAGAGGTTTCTCACTTAAAGAATATAGGACATAAATAAAATGTCCTATACAGACCGCCTGAAGGCTCTGTCCCTGTATTCTGTCTCCTACAGGCTGTTGAGGGGAGATCTATGCCTGGCATACAGCACATTATGAGACCCCACTCTGACCTCCTGCATATCAGCAAAACAACCAGCACAAGAATTACCCATTCTAAAGACTTAAGCATTGTCTGTAGTATAAATAGGACCTGCTGGAGATACAGGTATGTATCCCAGAGACTACCCCATCTCTGGAAAAGGCTTCCCATCCATGTGAAGCAGAGTTCCTCCCTAACTCAATTCAAGTGTAACGTGGACAGTTGGATAGGGAATAGGAAATTCATCCCTGGATTGGCACCTATGTCTGTAATGGACACAGACAACCTGTAAATAGTTCATCTCCCAGTCCCCTGCTTGTAAATGTTTCATCTCCCAAGCCCCTGCTTTGACTAGGCTTAAAAAGACCTTGTGGTTGTTAGCCTAATAAACACCTATGAACATAGTTGGGGATCCTTCCTATTTACAAAACTTTTGTATAATGATTTCTTATGTCTGTCATAAAGTGAAAGTGTAGTTTTAGTCAATAAATTCCATATAAAGACTCCCAGTCCAGATGTATATTTTGCTAGGTTGCTGAATATGAAGTTAGGTGGTGGTCATTTTGCCAAATGTTCACTCAGAAGACCATTATAAATAGATTAAACTCCCTTTGTATTTTCTTTGAGAAAAGACCTCTTCAGAACTTATATATCCATCTCTCTCATGTTTTTTGTGTGACTGCTCCTCTGAGACACATTTGTAATAGCAGACCTTTTTATCTGTTTGTTCTGAGCTCTTTAGCATGACCTCTTTGGAAGCCAGTATAGCCAAAGACTCTCACACATCTGATCAGATATTGCGCTGAGCCAACTGGGATGGGAGAACTAGGGATTATTTTATCTGAGGGTGAGAGAGGTATCCATCAGGTTCTTGTGAGGTAAGAGATTTTCTCTTATGGAGGTCAAACCTGTGACTTCAAAGTCAAAGACCAATTGCCTGGATGCTCCCAAGAAGTATGTATGGAAAACTTAACATGTATTCCCTTCTCCTACACCTTCCTCTCAGAAAGATAACTAGGAAGATTGGTATAATTTTGCTTAAGGGCTGTTCAAAGCTGTTCAGTCTTTTCAGTACTCATTTCCTGCTTCTTCCACTTCTACACCTAATAAAAAAAGAGCATTCCTCCTCCTCCTACTTCTTCTTCTGAAGAGGATTCTTCTGATTTAGGCAATGAAGAACTTGTTTATTTCCCAGATTCCTTCTCCCACTGGATGTGAATGTGAGGCAAATGACCCTTTATCCTCTGACTCCCCTAATTTGGAAATATCATTTGGTGTTCGAGTAGCAAAAACTAATGATTTTTTTTTTCATATGGAAAGGGAAAGACGTTTCTGACTCCCCGAAAAGATACTGTTATGCATTACTGAATATGGACACCCCTAAACCTGTTGTGCTATACCTCTGGTCTTATGAGTTTTGGATGGTACCTTCTGCGTCTGTGTCCCCAAATTCTCAGCCACCAGCCCCTAAAACACCATACAGTCTTTATAGGGTCCCAGATTCCCACAAGTACCTTTGCAAAAATCCATCTGCAGACCTTGACATTGTTTCTTTGGATGTTGGTAAATGTGATAGAACTTTTCCATCTTCAAAGCCAATTCGTAATGATAGAGACGAAAGAGGACTTGATACATATGAGTAAAAGGCATGTACTACTTCTGCATCAGCCTTTAGAACCATTAATTGCCAAACTCACATTGCCAAGTTTCTTTTATCTGTATCGGATATCATGAAGCAGTACTTAATGAAGCTGCCTAATTCTGATGAAAATCTAATATTATGGACATGATTATCTCTGCATGTCTGTTGGCTAAGCACGCAATTAAATGTAGCTGTAATGCAGTGGGTGCTGTCATCAGGACAGCTGCATGCATCTGGGACAGTCAGGTTAAGACAAATTTGGGCAAAACTTCTAAACCTGTCCAGAGTTGGTGAAAACTCATTTGTTATTTGCCCCTCTGAATAAGGACTTCTTATTTGGCAACTCCTGTGCTGAAGTTCTTAAAAAGTTAAAAGAGAGACATAAACATATACAGGAGATTAAATGCTTATTTTTATCTTCAGTTCTCAGATTCCAAAGGGACTATCCTTTCAGTCTAAGCCCATTTTTTTATAAATCTTTCATATCTGGTCAGCAGAACTCTGTGAAGAAACAGTTCAAAACAAAATGGCACAGTGGCACAAAATAAATCAAATGGGCACCAAGGATCCTTCCCCAAAAGGAAAACCTTCTAATTATCCTTGCCTCCTTTCCCTTTCTTAGCCTTCACATCCTGGCTTTCTTTTCAAAATCACAGGGAATATTTCTCTGTGCTTACCTGAATGGCAGTTGGTAATCTTGGACTGTTGGGTGCTAAACCTCATCGAGCAGACATACAGAACCCAGTGGGCATTCCCTTATATTCCATCAGGGATTCCTTAACCAACAGAAGACCACCTTCGTGTCTTGCCTTAAGTCACTGCAGTGTTACTTTCTTGGGGAGTCATAAAATGGTTCCTTTAGAGCAGTGGGAGCAAGAATTTTATTCCAGATTTTTTTCGGGTTCCCAGGAAAGAAAAACTTGAGGGCTCATTCTAAATTTATCCAAGCTAAACATTTTTCTGTGTAAGCAAAATTCAAATCGCTGATGGTTCTCTCTCCTGATTTTTCCCTTCAAGCTTCCCTGCTCACCTTAGAACTAAAGGATCCTTTCTACATATTCCCATTCACATTTTTTAAGGCTCTTTGCCTTGGTATTGTCTTATCGATTTACATCTTTGCCCTTTAGACTGTCTCCTGCCCCAAGAGTCTTCACAAAATGCCTTGCTGCATTAATATTTCATTGCAGGTTTCAAGGTTTCAAGGCATACACTTTATTGCTTATTTGGATAATTGCCTGAGGCCAGCCTCAACCAGTAATGATGTAATATTACAGTATACTGTGAATCTTTTCAGGAATCTAGTTTCACCCTGAGTTTAAACAAGTCATTCTTAATTACATCGCATAGACTGGTATTTCTTGGATGCCTTATAGACATCTCAATGATGATGACATTCTTCCCCCAAAAATGCAAACTTATCAGCACTTTATCAGGCTTTCTCTTCAGAGAAGCTCCGCTGCAGGACAATTTCTGAAAGTTCTGTTTCAAGGCCTCCTGTATCCTTATGATTCCACATGCCAAACCTCACTTGAGAAAGATCAAATAGTTTCTCAATTTAAGACCAACAGTCTTATCTTATTTCCTCTCCTATTCTAGTTCTTAACTTTGTGAAGAGTGAGCTCCTTTGGTAGGCCAATGAAGTTCTTTACAACCTTTTGAAGGGGTTTAATGTTACCCCTACAACTCTTTTCAGAAAAGCAGAGTAGTCAAACACAGCAAGCTGCTAGTAAGCAAACATTTAAAATTCAGTGGCAGGGAGGTTCCAAAAAAGGAAGGAGAAATATCCCCAAAAAAGGACAGTGTAATAATTCTGAATGGCTGTCTACAAATTTCCCCTCCCCTTTCCTGTCCTGGCAAACCCTTAATCCTTCCAGAAAGTCTAAATCTCTATTTCTGTCTTTGGCAACAGGTAGTTTTGAAGGATTTCCCTCATCCACCTGGCCAAACTCTTCTCTTCCTTCCTACTGTTCAGCATTTACTGTCTCAGGGGGTGATAGAAGTGGCCCCCGCTTCTAAGATATGTTTTATTGAAAAATGTGTCTGGTACCAAAAAAGGAAGATTTGTGGAGACCAGTTCAGGATCTTTCCTTTCGAGTGCCCAAGTTCAAAATGTTATCCCTTAATAGTTTGCTTTCTCTTATTCCCCATTTGAGTTTTTTGATGACCTTAGATTTAAAAGGTACATAATGTCATACTTTTTAGATCCATATTTCAGATGTCTCTTAAGGTTTTCTAGGTCTGTATCACACTATCCATGCTCTACATTACACTTTGGACTATCCTCTACTGTAGAGGTATTCACAAAGTGTCCAGCTACTGTCATAGTCTACTGCAGACAGCAAGGTAATCACATTTCCCTTATTTTAGATGACTTGTTTATCTTTGCCGAGTCTTTTTCAAAGCGTCATGAATTACTCTCTTGGATGAGGGATCTCCTGCACAGAAGAACATCCAGAACTCTTTCTTGACTCCTTCGCACATTGTTTTCCAAGGGTGTCTCCTAGAAATCTCAATTTTCAGAGGTTTTTTTTTTTTAATCCGGGGGATGGGGATTAGATCTGTATTGAAATGTATAACTGTGTTTTTCCTTTCAGACTACTGCCTCAGCTCAGGAATTTCTCAGGATTCTTGGTCTCATGGGATCTGTGATTCCCATGATTTCTATGGCAAGACTTCATATGACAAAAATTCACTGGTACCTAAAATCTGAATGAGCCCATTATCAACATCCCCTGACAGTCCAGATTCCAGTTGTAGAGTTTGTGAAAAGGGAATTTTTTTTTTTTTTGGTGGAGACATGAAATTTATGAGATTCCAGGTATTCCATTTTCCTTTGTAGCTCCAGATGCCTCAGACTTGCTTAGGGAACAGTATCTGTGGGTTGAAGTCCAGGGTATTTGAAATAGAAAAGACAGACCAAAACACACAAATGTAAGAGATATTGGCACTCATAAATCAACTCTGTCAATCATCTATGGTCCTCAGGGCCCTTACAAATGTTTAGAGACAACACTACAATGATGCGGTGTGTAAATGGGGAGAATCAAATCTTATTCTTTGTGCAGAATAGCCATGGTAGCCTAGAATATAGCTTTTCATCACAATCTTGTTCAACAGCGGCCTTCCATACCATCAGAGCTAAACTGTATGGCAGACAATCTCAGCATGACCAAGACAGACCCTCATGAGTGGAAATTGAATGAGGTTGTCCTCCAGGAATTGATCTAGCTGTGGGGACTATGTCATATAGTTCTTTTCTTGCCTCAACTTATAACAGTTAGTTGGCAAAATTCTGTACCAGGAATCCATGCTAGAAGGCCTGGAAGACAGATGCTTTTTTTGTTCCTAGGGCAAGAATGTACTTGTATGCTTTTCCACCATTTCCAATAATACATAAGGTCATTTTGAAGATTCAGAAGAACTTCTCAAAGATTAAGTGGCTCCCTTCTGCCCCAGGCAACAGTAGATCTGATTTTCATTCATTCCTCAACAAATGAGTTCGGATCAGACCTTGGATCTGGCTCTGCCACTTTTTCCAGCTCATTGAACACTTAAACTCTCAAGTTCCTCCCTTACCCATAATGCGGTAGTCCCCTACCATACCTCAGATCTTGTTTGCCACCTTCACATATGGATATGGTCACTGTAAGCTCTCATGTAGTAGTAGTAGAGTTTGTTAGTAAAAGTAATTTTTCCTTAATCTGTTTATCTCTTTAAGCAAAAAAAAAACTTTCTACATATCCTACCTTGTTTTTATACATGATTATAGTGTATTTCTATATTACCATAGTTGGTAAGTCCTCTTTCTCCTTTTCCCTTTTTATACCTTTAGGTATATCACTGTATTATCATTGTTGTTAACACTTTCCTTTTGTTCTTTTTCTTCACCATATTTTTCCTAAAAATAATCTTTCTATTGCTTCTTATAGTTTAGAATATGTTTGAAAAACCCTCCAGTTTTAAGAAATGTACATCCTGAGGCCACAAAATTCCTCTCTGTCTGATGCACATGCTATGTGTATATATTGTTTAGGCCTGGCACACTTTGCTGCTGCAATATATGCAAAGCCTTCAACCCTAAGGCTCTAATTGATAAAAAAATAAGTCAATTTTGAGAGGGTTACTTCCATCCAAAACTTCTGATACAACACCTGGTGCTCAAACCTCTAAAAAAAAAACAGACAAAAAGAGGCTAGGAAACGTTCCCCAGATCCAACAAGTTCCTTGACTCCGGGTTCAGAACCACCTCTTAAGATTTCAAACATTGGATCCAGTTTGTTTGGATCCAAAGATAAAATTTTCTGGTCCAATCCTTACAGGATCAAAAGACAAAAACTTTGGATCAGATCCCCTTGGATCTAAAGAAGCATTCAGACAGGTCACCACAGATCAGCTCTCCTCTGTGCTTGGATCCATTGTACTCTCGCCTCCCATCTCCCTTTCTGGAAGGGTCTCCCAAGCATCGTCATTCTAGGGCTTCATCAGTAGCATCTTCTTCTCGTTCCTCCAGAAGTCTGACCAAAACAGATGTGGACAGGATAATGAGGAAATTCCTCTCAACACAAATTCAAATGGGGGTTCTCCCAACTCCTACCCCATTGGATCTAGAGACCTTTGTGAGTACTGCTCCTTCTGTACTGTCTCCTCATCTGATCTGACCTATGGTTTCAGAGCAGTTGGGTCTGAGGATTCTGGTGGCATCCATAGTGGCTCCGAAGATCATTGTATTTTCTACTGTGGTACTGTCTTTGAGTTGAACTCTAGTATAAAAAGAGTAGCTCTGAGACTTAAATTTATGAGGGTAATTCCTCATTAAAGAATCACCTGAAAGGAAGACCAGGAAGTGTGGAGTGTGAGAGGGTCTGGGCAGGGCTAACTTTTGAAGTATAATTACAGCCTGTACCTTGTGGAAATACCCATTTTTAGAACTGAATTTAAGGCCTGCGAAAAACCTGCAGCCTTGGACTTTTCTTGTGGCATGAAACCTGGCCAAACTCTTCTCTTCCTTCCTACTGTTCAGCATTTACTGTCTCAGGGGGTGATAGAAGTGGCCCCCGCTTCTAAGATATGTTTTATTGAAAAATGTGTCTGGTACCAAAAAAGGAAGATTTGTGGAGACCAGTTCAGGATCTTTCCTTTCGAGTGCCCACGTTCAAAATGTTATCCCTTAATAGTTTGTTTTCTCTTATTCCCCATTTGAGTTTTTTGATGACCTTAGATTTAAAAGGTACATAATGTCATACTTTTTAGATCCATATTTCAGATGTCTCTTAAGGTTTTCTAGGTCTGTATCACACTATCCATGCTCTACATTACACTTTGGACTATCCTCTACTGTAGAGGTATTCACAAAGTGTCCAGCTACTGTCATAGTCTACTGCAGACAGCAAGGTAATTACATTTCCCTTATTTTAGATGACTTGTTTATCTTTGCCGAGTCTTTTTCAAAGGTTTATGAATCACTATCTTGGATGAGGGATCTTCTGCACAGAAGAACATCCAGAACTCTTTCTTGACTCCTTTGCACATTGTTTTCCAAGGGTGTCTCCTAGAAATCTCAATTTTCAGAGGTTTTTTTTTTTTTTTTTAATACGGGGGATGGGGATTAGATCTGTATTGAAATATATAACTGTGTTTTTCCTTTGAGACTACTGCCTCAGCTCAGGAATTTCTCAGGATTCTTGGTCTCATGGGATCTGTGATTCCCATGATTTCTATGGCAAGACTTCATATGAGAAAAATTCACTGGTACCTAAAATCTGAATGAGCCCATTATTATAGGCTAACTTTTGAAGTATAATTACAGCCTGTATTTTGTGGAAATACCCATTTTTAGAACTGAATTTAAGGCCTGTGAGAAACCTGCAGCCTTGGACTTTTCTTGTGGCATGAAAGTGACTTGCATCCTGGGAATTTATTTTTCTTTGTAAGCAGCAACCTGTATTCTGAAGAACTATATGAACTGACACAGTTATAGAAGTACTGTTTATTTTATTTTGAGGTTGTAAGACCAAAGGAGCTAATATTTCACCTTTTGAAAACTGAATAAGTGTATTTTATTTATGTCCTAGCTGGAGTGTCTTCTTGAAGATAGACAGATATAGATACGTATATATGGCTCCCCTTTAAATTGTTGAATTACTAGCAAGACAACATCAGTGAAAGCTTAAAAGAATGAACTCCCAGAACAGTGAATTTCACCTCAGGGAAACTAAACACTTGGCCACCATGGCAAACTTTACCCTTTTCTCCACTGTAGTGCAATCTCGAATTTGGTATATTTAGTTGGGGGTATTTCAGTAGGTTTAACTTGCTTTGGATTTTGTTTTCATCAGTGGTGACCAAGCGGTTAGTTTCCTGGAGGCGAAATTCACCATTCTGGGATTTCATTCTTTTAAACTTTCACTGATATCATCTTGCTGTTATGCGAGTCGATGTTATGATAATTCGAGTATTTAAAGTAGATCTGTGTCTGTGTGTTTGTGTTTGTGTGCATATATATATATATATATATATATATATATATATATATATATATATATATATATATATATATATATATATATATATATAGATATACATATAGGTGTGTGTGTGTGTGTGTGTGTGTGTGTGAGAGAGACAGAGAGAGGCATTCAGCATGTGACTTTGTATATTTATATGTACACTCACTAATCTGATGCCTGATTCCGATGGCAGTCAAAACTGTATATTGAAACTGACTCAAACCAGAATTGTCAACTGCATGCAAATGTACAAACTCTGATAAATAATATGGTAAGTACTACACATTGCCATAAACTGCCACTACTTTTGTATGTTTAGGCATGTACACACACATCTATATATATATATATATATATATATATATATATATATATGTGTGTGTGTGTGTGTGTATGTATGTATGTATGATGTTTATATATGATTGCACCTAAAATGATCTAAAACATAGATATACACATGTATATTTATTGTATACGCGCATAAATATCAAGAGTCACTGAACACCTGGCTCTGTTATTTTTGTATATAGCATATAAACTTACAGAGCTGCTGCTTAGTATTCTTTTGACATTAAAAACTGTAAAATGAAACAAACTCAAACCCTAATAACAGAATGCTTTTGTGAAGAAACTCTTGATGCCATGTTGACATTAGAACTCTCCTGCATAACAGAACCAATACATGTTATAACTTCTACTTATGAAAACAGCTGGAACACAAGAAAAAGAATCCATTCATATAGCACACCTACACATAGTTAATCTGCATATGCAAGCCATCAACTCGTAAAGCACAGACTACAGAAGATTTAAGAATTGTAGTAGATGGAGAGACTGAACAGGATCCTTTTTTAGCATCTCCTTGACTGCTAGAGCATGGATTTCAGACTTGCATGGTATGCCTGCAAACTTTACTGCAGCTTGCAACCTAACAACTCCTAGAGAAGATGCTCAAAGTCAGAAGATACACACCACTATCCCAGGTGTTCTTACCATGTATGTTGCAACCTATCCACTTCTTCATCAGATCAAAAACTTTCAAGGTTGACCACCCTTTGGTTAAATCAGTTATACACTGACACTGTAATGTGTGTTGGCACTGTATAGTCTCTTTTTGGAATGGGGAGCACTGCTCTGTGTATTAACTGTTAGGAAGTGTGACAGGGACATGGCACTTCATACAACCACCACCCCTTCCAAAAACACAAAAATCAGGAAGCATGAATCCTTTTTCATGAACAGAGTGAGTATGATCATTGGCCCAGGAGTAGGGCTGCCACCTTTTCAAATGCCCAAAGTGGGACATTTTTTGTAGAAATGTCAGATTTTGCTTAACAAAACATACAAAAAAAGGATAGAACTTCACTTTTTTACCAAAATAAAAGTTTATTCTTATAACATTTGAGTTGCTTATGCTATTTCATATAACATTTAGGGGTTTCAGATAAAAAAAATAGTTTTATGCAACTATTAAAGAAAACTTAGGAATATTTTTGTCCTAAAATATCAGGACATTTGCCATTGTTTGATTTTTTCCACTGGACACAGCTGCCCAAAGAGAGACTGTCCCTCACAAAGTGGAACAGGCGGTAACCTTATCTATGAGCACCATTGATGCCGCTATAGTCAAATAGAGACCAGAGTACACAGTCAGTGAGTGTGCACTGTTGACAGTTGTTTGCAAGGAGTTAGCCTTCCAACGTCTGAACCCACTTCACTCTCTGTATTGAAATAAGGAAGCATTTCCTAGTGGAAAATGAAAAGTTAGCATAACATGACACCTTGATGAATGTTTCCTAACACCGGGTTTTCCTCCTGTATCACTAGGAAGTGTTATGATTCTTTCATTGGACAGTAGCTTGAGTAATAAGTAGTAAGTAGAAAGAGAAATATCGTTGCGTCTTCTTGGTAAGTTTACCTTTGCCAACATGAGTACTGTATATAGAGTAATACTATAAAAAATTAGAGAGAGCGTGCTATAGAAGTAGAAGGCAATAAGTGTTAGTACAATAGGCAGGAGGTAAAAATAGATGCAGAAAGTAGCAAAGGAGCAAACAAATGTGAGTTGGACCATAGCATGTTGTTTTACTCTGCAGTGCAAGGAGCCTACATAGATAGATTGGGAGCTGAAGCAGTAATGCAGGAAAGATGATGGACATTGCTGACAGGTATCATATTAACATGGCCAATTAGGAGAAGGAGTTGGACATGGAGGTGCCTTGGTATAGTCTCTTCTGGATGCACTGAGAACAGAGAGGTATGATAGCAATTTACAAAATTCAGTACATCAGATGTGATGTCAGAGAGGAGGGACACCAAGCCCTACAACTGTCTTGTGCATGTATTATACCAGAAATTCTTGCAAATAGGAATAACAGTAGTCATCAAGCCATTAACATACATTTTTAATTCATTCCTTACCACAAAACTAATCCCTGTAGGCTTTAAACTGGACAGAATTATAATTCCTGTACCTGATGTTTCAAAGTTGGTGATTAGAGGTATTTCTGGAGGAAGTATTTTAAATCTAAAATGTATGTTATGTGAGTATTTAATCTCCACACTCACACACAAAAGCAGAGAAACCGTCTCACATACATATATACAGACACAGAATCTCAGATGTGATACATATACATAAACTGACAGACACACATGCATGCAAAGACAGATTTGCACAGTCCTTTACGGACTGTGCACACCTCATTTGTATCATTGTGATCAAATACATAGATAATAGCACAAGTAATATCTTTTTAGATCATTGATGTCGGACACGTATTGCAAAGCATTACACACACACAAAGTATTAAGTTTGCTGGTTTCATATAACCCTATTTGATTGTTTTCTAATGAATGAACTTATGCATAAACAATCGCTACCTATTGTGTTTTAGTTTGTTGCTGTGAGATGCAGAGCAAACCCTTACTGGCCTACACACACACACATACACACCTTTTTAACTGCTGCTGCTACTATAATTATGTGCATTAAATCCATCCATCTATCCACAACCCCTTTTTCCCTATTTTGCACATGAGGTTGGGGTGTCACGTCAACAATGGCAATCATCTAGAGCCAAGGTTTACACCACTGGGTGTCTAGCCCTGCTGAGGTCATTCTTCCACATCACAGACTCACGTGCACGCTCACATCTATGGCCAATAATTTAGTGTGTCCAATCCACCTACTGCCTGCCTTTGGAATGTGGGAGGAAACTGGAGCATCCAGAGGAACCCACACAAACACAGTGAGGACATGCACACACTGCACAGAAGGCACCCCAGCTGAGAATCAAACCAGGGAACCTCTTGCTGTGAAACAACAACACTATTTGCTGTGCCACTGGGAAAGGAGTAGCAGGTCCTCGTAACTGCTGCTGTTCCTAAAGTTACTTGCTTTAATTTTGTGTTCATTTTTTTCTCCTACTGACTAATTGTTGCTTTCTAAGATCAAATGTTAATGAGAGGAAAGGGAGATGTGGCTCCTGAAAAAGATTTCAGTCCCTCCCTGCACATTAATCCCCCCCACACACACACTGGAACACTAATTCTCTAAGCCCGTTTTCTAATGAAGTCTATTACAGGTCAAATTCTAGTAAATGTTAGACAAAGGCGTGTGTCCAGGCATAATATTTTTGGAGCTCAATCATGCCTTTAAATCAGTAAATTATTTCCTTCCAATGCAGAAACTAGCTGGCTGTGAATTTCAGAAGATGTAACTTTGTGGTTCAGGAACTATCTAATGGACAGAACTCTCACTCTTAGATGGTGGCACCATTAAAAATGACGTGCTACAAGCTTCTGTACACTACTTTTCTGATGTTATTAATAGAATCTCCCAAGATGTGCTTTTTTTTTTTTTTTAACTATTTCTGCAGATGATGTTGATATAATTAGAACAAAAAAAATCACTACGACATTAAGGAATTGCAAAATATTTATTATTGGTTGGAACTGGCTTGTCAGAAACAAGCCAGTTATTAACCTGCAAAAATCTACTGTCATATTATTTGGTACAATCACAAAAAAAAAGGCATCACCCAATTTATTTGGACCCTATGGGTAATTCTACAATATATTTAATGTACCAAAAACACAGTGTCATAGAATTAGACAAAAAAAAATTTCATTCGCTCTACATACTGAGCTCCAGTTGAAGTGTTAAATCAACTAAAAATTTAGCCCAAGCAAAAAGGGCTATAGCAGCAAATATTCCATTACAAGAACTAGAGTATACATTGATTGTTAGCCTTTTCCATCAGTCACAATGCTAATTTACTGCAGATCACTGAAAACAAAATCCTCAGGTTTATTCATTTATCTTAGCCGAGTGAACATCAGTGTTTACTGCTAAATAAAAGCAAATGGTCAACGGTCACAGCCAGAGACACCTTTCATCTTAATACATTGACTTTTAAATTACTGAGCAAACTGTATGGTCCCCCTTTTAAAAATATCCTTATGGTTCGTAACACAGACTAGTTTGTAAGAAGTCATAATGCCACACAATTAGTAAGACCTAACATTATTTTTGCATCCAGAGAAAAAGCATTTTGTAAAACAGTTCCTTCATCTTGGAATGAAATGCCTAATGAACAAATAACTCTTACTAAATCTCATCCTATTTACAAAAAAAACATAAGGCCCATTTGAAAAGGAGACTGTGTGTCACTGCTTCAGAGATAGTTGCTAACATACCCAGGCATCTGTGTGTGCTTTGAAGGTAAATCTGGAATTAGCTACTATACTAAGATATTTTCAGCAATCTACTTCTTTTCACTCCCTGAACACTCCTGTAGATATTTGTGTCTTTTATAGAACTTATTTTTGTCTTCATGTCATTTAGTTCAGTCTGCTATAGTTAGCCCATTCTGACTGAGACTTCATGAAAATTTGTTTGGGGCATAGTTTAGATTCGAAGGTCATTAGATGTACATACCAAGGTAGAGTTTGTGCAGCCACTGCTATGGAACTTGTTGTCATTTGTGTATACAGAAGATAGCAGTAGACCCAATTTAGATCCTTGTGGTACTTTTAATTTTTAATGTGCATGAGAATCAGATTGCATTCTGCCACATTGTGACCTCAGTGTAGTTGGGGAGGCTGCTTTTGAGCCAATTAATTAAATTATTGCTGCAAGTTGAAACATGCTGTCTGTTTAGTTGCATGGAGTGGTCTACTTTGTTATCGTCTATAGAGAAGTCCAAAAAGATTTTATCACAGAGTATTGCTATGTAATGACCCAGTTTGACAGTAGCTACCTTAATCTAACACACCTGCACAAACCGAAGACCTGTTCCTCTGCATCTTCATGTCTATTTTTATTTTATTTTTTTTACAGTACATAGTTGCAGAAATACATGGAGAAATATTTACAGTCTTGTGGTGGAATAGTTTTTGCACATAGTTTAGAATAAAACATAAGAATAGCTTGTCACAAGAAGAATTTCAGACAAAGAGATGATAAAGGAAGAACAAGGTCCTTACGTTTATAACTTATTTCCTTCTGTGTTTATTAGCCCTAGGGCCATTTAAAAAAATACTGACTTTATGAACTAAAACTTGTAGGTTTCACATCCCCACTCATGTACCCAACTTTCCCTTAAATGTTTCCAAGTTGTCGGATATCTTCACATTCTGTTCCAAAGTTTCAGAATTACTTGAGCTGTATATTTACTTCATAAGCCAGACCTATACATTTGTGAACAAAAAATATAATCTTATGTTTGCAAGCTGATAGATTTCAATATTTGTCTAAATTCAGTAGAGCCTATGGTGACTCATCCTTGTAAGCCCTATATGCTAAACTTGCCTTCCCTTAAAGGTGAAGAAATGTATATAAATTTAAAACCTGTTATACCACAAGAATAAAAGACTCCACAGTGACCATAAAGAATTTAATCCACTAAAAGACGAATTTCACAGTAACAGGAATAGACAACCAATGTTATAATCTCCTTCTCTCTAGCGCCTCGGCAAGTAGCCTTTTCAGAGTAAAAGATGTTCTTATACTAACTTACAATTCTTTTTATATCATACAAACCCCTCCCAAATCAATTAACATTCAATTATACAATTAATTAACTAAAAACTTAAAAGACATAAAAACGAACTTTCCAATAAAAATATATACATTAAAGTAAACTTTTCCATGAACAATCACAATTTAAACCATATGGTTTAAGAGTATTAAATTTCAATATCAAATATAATTCCTTTTTCTTAACATTTGTTTTATACATTTTTCATTCAAATATTTAATGTTTTGAATACTATCCAATACTGTCACCTTAATACCATCATTTCTACCTCTGTGATGGCTATGAAAATGAACAGCCAAGGGACTAGTTACTTTATTGTTTGTAATATCTCTTGCATGCTCTTTAATTCTGCAAGCTAATGTTCTTTTTGTCTCTCCAATATAATATTTTTTGCAAGGGCATTCAATACCATAAACTACTGCTGATGAATTACAATTATAAATTCCTCTTGTTGTAAAGGCAATTCCATTGATTTCATCAAATTGCTTAACAATAAACCTACAAATAATACATTTGCCACACTTTTTCGTACCGTGTTGAGTAACTTGTGTATACAGCAACATGTTTGGCATTTCAAATCGACTATGTACCAAAAAGTCCTGAATATTTCTACCCCTTCTGTAGGAAAAACCTATATTTTTATCTGACAAATAATTCAATTCTTTTTTTATTATATTCCAACTATATCTAATATGTTCATTAATGTTTAAAACCTAGTTATTCCATCTGTCCAGTCTAAATGATGGGTCTTCGGCCACTTGTCTGATCTTTTCTGGCAAAGCTAGTGCTCTAGCCTCAAACTCCTCTTAACTTTTGCCTTTCACAATGCAGCTGTTCTAACTCTGCCTAAGCTAACTTCCCTCAGATCTCATTTGCAGCCTCCGTGTTTAGATGCAATGTGTTAGCTACTACAACTAAGTGCTCTTTACCTTAATTTTTTTTACATTTACTAGAGTATTGTTATATACGTGGGATTAATGTTATTGACATGATATACTGGTATCAGATTTTTCATATTTAGTCTTTTAAATTTCTTCACATGGTCCAGTTAGATTTCTCCTTTGATGACTTCACCATTGTGGCCTCTTCCCTTGATTTAGCTAGAGTTCCTCTGTCTTACTGTTTGCTTAGTTAGGGAATTTTAATCAGTGTTTTATTGTGTGCATGTGTGTGTGTGTGTGTATACACACACACACACACACACACACACACACACACACACACACACACGGGTTTAGGACTATTGAACGAAAGTTCAATAGTCCGAAACCACATCTACTGAACACACTTTAGTGAAAGTGCATTTTACTGAAAAAGCACTTTAGGTAAAGTCCCTCAAAAAAGTAAAAAAAAAACACACAACTAATGTTTATGCAGGGGTGCAAACTCCCCACACACCCCCTACTTTTATATTCTCACTCCGAGATCACACTACAGTCGGGAAAAGGGAATATTCCCTTATCCCCACTACTACAATCTCAGCAATAGCCATTCCCCCACGATTTCCCTTACTTTTCAGCATACTTCTGTGAAAGTGATTTTTCGGTAAAAGCACTTTCGCGAAAGTATGCCCAGCCGTTTCAGTTTTGGTGAAACGGCCATTTGGGGGAACAGTATGAGACCCATACACACACACACACACACACACACACACACACACACACACACACACACACACACACACACACACACACACACACACACACACACACACAAACACCTTGTTCTTTACTGCTTATATGAAAGTGGATGCTGAAGAGAAGAACAAGGAGAGTTTTAAGAAATGCCAAAAATGTGGCCCACCCCCAAGAGGGTCATGAGCTCTGTGTTTATTGCTTGGGGGTAGAGCACTTACATGTAGAGTGCTCCATCTGTAATGCTTTTTGCCAGAGGGTCTTATCTGATGGAAAGAACAAATCAGTTATAAAAAGGCCTCTTCTTCTTAATTTTGGGGGATATAAGCCCAGCAAGACCACTGACTAACCTAAGTTCCAAAAAAGTGGGCCAGAGATAAAGAGGAGCCCAAAAATGACTAAAGAAATTATGACAAGGTTTTATCATCAGTTCTGAAAGCACCAAGATAAGTCATCACTACCATGTTGCAGGTATTACCCCTCAATATGGCTCTGACCCCACTTGGAAACTATACTGATTGTAGAAAAGGCACAGAAGCAGCAGGCAAGCATGCCATCTTTAAAGCAGGAGCACTCCTATATTCCATTGATCCCTCCATCAGTTTACTCATTCAGGTCCTTCAAGACATTCAAAAGTGCTTCTGATTTAGAATTGGATCATATAATGAGGGAATTCATGAAAACACAAATGGCAATGAGTGCCCTACCCCTTCTCAACACCAGGGGTGGAGAGGGCAGGTCCTTCGTCCTCCATTTCTGCTCCTTCCCTGGCCCATATTGTGAAGTTGCTGAGCTTGGAACTGATACTTATCCTGGAGTCTGTTCATTCAGCATCATCTGATGTCCCTACCTTGATTCTGGAAATCTTGTATCCATCTCACTTGATGCCAAGGTTTTCAGACCAGAGTGGGACTCTGTTCTGTTGACTCAAAGTCAAGTCCTCTGCTCCATCTTTGTTGCCATCTTGGGTAGCCCTGTTCTCAGTGTCTGAGATCTCAGCCTTTGAGGCATCTAGACTGATCTCTTCCTTGAGGCCTTCCACTCTCTCTGGTTTGGGACTGTTGTCTTTTACTTTGGTCATTCCTTCCTTGACAAGAATGGTGTCTGTACTGGGGAGGGGTGGTCTTTGGACTCAGTAGATATCGGATCTGCCTTTGTGGTTATGGCAAGGATAATTATTTCTCCACCAAGAACTGAAACTCAGGCTCCACAAGTGTCATCTCAGATCCTGGACATCCCTTCCAGTGTTCCTTAGCCGACTCATATATCTGTGGGTCAGAGTTGAACGCTACATCTCAAAAAGTTGGCTCAGACGTTGATGGGGACTCAGATAACCCAGTACTTGAGGTTCCAAGGAAGAGAGCATGTACAAGGAGGCACTTGGATCCCCTGTCAGAGTTAATTATATTGGACTGTGACTTGGATAATGGAAAGAGAGGTCTTCATTCTCCCACTGGAAGACATTACCTTTGGTTAGGTTTTTAGAACTCATGAGCTGGAGAGGTAATTGACACCCTCCCCACCCAAATGAGGAGGTACATTTTGAAGCTAATGGTTAATTTCTCTTTACATCTTTGGTGTTTCTGGCAGACTGTCTCATTGACTTGTCTGTCTGGAAGTCATGGCTAGAGCCTGATTCATGTGAGTCTATACCTAGAATGCCAGATAAAAATGTTGAAACCCTCAAGGACAGACAACACTGGGCAAAGGGTTCCCTGGTGGATTGCTTTATTGTGTCAGCCACAATTAAGAAAGAGGTGATTGAAAATGCTGCTATGGTCCATCTACCCAGCAGGGAGTGTCAGGCAATGGTCACATTGATGAAGCAGTTGTTTGCTTCTGACACTTTTGTAATTAAGGTCCTGAATTATGGCACCCACATCAACAGATTTCAGTGGGACTTGGCCAAGCAAGAGTTAGAGTTCCTACATAGGAACCACCCATACAGTGAATACAAGGAGAACGTTGGGAGCCACTTTGAATACCATGTACAGCATTATTAATCTCTTCATGCAGCTCATGCACAATATGGCCAGTGGGGACAGCCATTTTTATGAGATGACTTGTCTGTCTCTGCTTATGAGACTTTGTGGACAGTTTCAAGGCATCCTTCACTAACGCCCCATATAACTGATTCTCATTGTTTGGTCCAGTGGTACAAATGTGTGCATAAGTGTGAGCAGGTTGGTAAGATCCCTTTTGCCATCAGAATAAGATTTGATAACCCTCAAAGACCTTACAACCAGAACCAGAAGTGGCCAAAGTCATTGTATTTCTGAAAATCCAGGTGTCAACCCTTTGTCTGAGGCAGAGGCAGCCCTTTTAGAGAACACAGACCCATAGGTCTTGGTAATCTGCAGAACCAGGGAGATCACAGGCTTTTTCTGACCAGCAGCAGGCTCTTGCCTGAAGGGCTTCCCAACTGCTCCCCTCTGGAGACATTCAGGGACCATTTATCCCTCTACTATCCCATGTGGATGGCCATCATGTACGACTCCTGTGTATGGGGAATAATATCTAGTGACTTACCCTTTTCTCAGCATCCTCCTCATTTGGCTTAGCTACTGCCAGACCTGACAGCCTACAAGCTAAAAGTAGCCAAAAAGGAAGTTCTATCCTTGCTTTAAAAGAGAGCCATCCAGGAGCAGTCACCAGATCAGATATGGTTAGGGTACTATTGGAGATTCCTTTTGTTTCTGAAAAAGAACAAGGTACTCAAGCCAATTTTGGACCTAAGTCACCTCAGCAACTCATAAAAAAGATCCCATTCAGACTGGTCACTGTGCATTTGATTCTTCTTGCCTTCAGGACCAACAACTGGATGTTCTTGGTGGAGCTTCAGAAAATGTACTTACACATCAAAATTGCCACATCACCCAGGAGATTCCTTCACTTCCAAGTAGGAGCCAACCATTATCGGTTTAAAGTCTTGCCCTTCATATCTGACTGCAGCCCCCCAAGTGTTCACCAAGTACTTGGCAGTAGTTTTGGTCTGCATGTGACTCCACAGAACCAGAATTTTTTCATATCTGGACAATTGGCTCCTGGATGCTACAATGATAGAATATTTAATGAAGGCCATAGATTGCTTTCTCCAGCTTTGAACGCCCTTGGGAATCTCCGTCAACAAAGAGAGTTGCTAAAGGTTACCCAAGCCATTCAGTTCATAGGCTGCCACATGTTTATAATGGATTGCATAGTTTCTCTACCTCTGGACAAGGTCCAGGCTTTATACAGTCAGCTTAGGATTCTCTTCGGTGCAACAAACCCCATGTCTATCTAGTACTCCAGGCCCTGCCTCTCATGGCAGTTTGCCCACTATTACATGAGACTGTTGCAACAGTTGTTATGAGTTCAATGGTCTCAACTTACATACCATCTCTGCTGTCCACTTATTCTGACCACTGATTGCAGGAAGCATCTAATATGGTGAATCTCTTCCCCTTTTATCCACATGGGAAGATCCTTTGTCCTTCCCTCTTCAGAATTGATGGTCACCATGGATGTCTCATCTTTGGGCTTGCTGAGGGGACATTTTTAGGGTAGGAAAGTCCAAGGTGTATGGGATGTCCACGAGGCAAATCTTCATATCAACATTTTAGAAATGAGGGTTGTGGTCCTAGCACTGGGAGTACCTCTGTTTAGGGATTCAATCATATTCCTTATGTCAGGAAGCAATGTGAGATCAGCAATGGGCAGTGAACTCGCAACACTTTCTGGTAGCAATGCACATTACTGGGAATTCCATCTATCTTGTGGACAAGCTTAGCAAGGCTATTCTGATGCCTCACAAGTGGTTTCTCAATCCAGTTGTGGCTGAGATCAATTTCAACTCTCTGGGCCATCTGTTTTGCAACCTTTTTGCATCCCTGTCCAACACCAGATTAAACACCATTTTGCCTTAATTCCCCAAGATGGGCAGTTCCTATGAGATGCTGTGGTCAAGCAGTGGCCTTCTGGGATCCTTTATGCTACCAACGTTTGCTTCTTATACTCAGATTTTTACAGTAAGTACTTTGGTGCAGACAAACAGCTGTCCTCATTGCTCTATACTTGACCAGAATTGATTTCCTCTCCTGATGCCTCACCTCAAGAAGCCTTCCTGTCTCCTGGATCCAAAAGCGGATCCTGCTGTTTCACCCTTTCAGGAAGCCTCACCCTGTTTTCTGGACCAGAAGTTAACTGCTTGGTTTCTCCAATTCCATTAGTGACCATAGACCCTGCTTTATTCCAGGATGATGATAGGATTCTTTCCATTTTTCAAAAAGATTCTACATGAAAAGTCTGTCTTAGTATATTTTGCAGTCTGAGCTGTCTCCTGGGGAGTACACCCCCCTAAGGCCTGAGGCTTTACAGTTCTTCACTACATTGTTCACTTCAGGGGGTAGCTTTTCAGTGATTAAGGTCCATTTTTCTGCAATTTCAACCTTTTTTCCACAGACAGACTTCCATTCTCTAACATTGTTCTAGTTCAAAAGACTGAAGTTTTAAAATGTCAAAACCAATATGGTCAGGACAGTATCATTGGCATTTTAAAATGTAGAAAACCTAGAAACAAGACAGACAGTGCTTTTGCAGGGGGCAAGCCCCCCTGCAGCCTCCATATATATATATATATATATATATATATATATATATATATATATATATATATATATACCAACTCTGAGATCGAACTGCAGTGGGGAAAAGGACACATTCCCCTCTGCCCACTTTACCATGATCTCAGTCAAAATGGTTCAGTGTTTTGAAATGCAGATCATATGGTTTTGACAACTTTAAAACTTTGATCTTTTGAACTGTGTAAAGCCTTCTTGCAAAGGATATTCCTCCTTAAGCCCCCTAAAAGGCAGCCTATCCCTTTGTGAGTTGTAAATTGTGCATCCAAGTGCTCCGGATTATGCGGAATGCTCCGCATATAATGATGACCGAAGCCACTGTTCCACTGTTCCACATTGAGCAGCTGTGGCTCCGATACAAGGATTTTGATTGGTTTGTGTACCGCACTTAATGCTAATCGTCATTGCCGTATACAAACCAGTGCATAGCTCTGCTGCCCTTCCGCATTACACAACGTTGGCTGCGCTCCGCAGTTTTTGATTGGCTCGTAGACCACATTTACAGTCAATCATGAATGCGGTCTACGAGCCAATCAAGTAAAGAGTCTCAGGAGGACAGGAGCCAATGACAGCTCCCCAATACAAGCCAATCACATTCCAGGAAGCCTTTTTGTGGCCAAATAATGGCTTGAAAAAGGCTTCCAGGAGTCATGAATTTTATGTTTTAGGTCCCCAACAACTCATAAAGAGGACTGGGAAGAAGGAAGGAGAGGCTGTGGATTGAAGACATTGGAAGTAATCGGGGTCAAGACTTGGAAGATAGCCTGTCAGGAGAGGAGTCTTGCTGTATCGGAACTCAGAAGCAGTCGCCGGTCAGAAGGCTGAGATTTTATTTTGTGCCTGCTGCTGGACAACTGGGTTCAAGTTTGTGCCATGGTGGATTATTTCTGCTGGAGGCTTCGGGTATTGGATTGTATTGAGCTGGTGCTGTGGCTGGACCTAGGCTGCAGGTATTTCCCTTGAGAACTGGTATGCTAGCACAGATCCTGTTATTCTAGTAACTTTTTAAGTTTATAAGAGTAATATTTAGTGTCTGTATTTTTGTGCTGCTTGTCCCTAGTATGTCACTGAAGTCTGACAGAAATTAAGCAATTGTATGCCAACCATAGATGCTGTTACAAACTTAGAAAGTTGCTAGAATAACAGGAATATTTAAATTTTCTCAATTTTGTACTGCTTGTCCCCCTTGCATGTGTCTGACGTCTGAAAGTAATTGAGCAGTTGTGTGCCAACACAGATCCTGTTATTCTAGCAACTTTCTAAGTTTATAACAGCAATATTTACAGTGTCTCTATTTGTGCTGCTTGTCCCCCTAGTATGTCTCTGAAAGTAATTGCCTTTTTTGGGGGGTGGGGACTGTATGCCAACACAGATCTTGTTATTTTAGCAACTTTCTAGGTTTATAAGAGAAATATAAGTTTATAACAGCAATATTTAAAGTGTTTCTGTGCTGCTTGTCCCCCTGTACATCTGTGAAAGTAATTGCCTTTCATTGGGAGAAACTGTATGCCAACACAGATACTGTTATTTTAGCAGCTTTCTAAGTTTATAAGAGCAATATAAGTTTATAACAGCAATATTTAAAGTGTCTCTGTTCATGCTGCTTGCCCCCCAGTACATCTCTGAAAGTAATTGCCTTTTTTTTCATTTACTTATGGTGTGGTTATGTTATTACAGATTATTAAATAAAGGTTTTGGATCTGAGAAGTGTCTTATTGAATTTTACAGATGTTCTACCATGCTCCATGGCGATGGCATGTTTCTCATAGTGTGAAAATAGGGTGTTCCACATTTTGACCATTTGTCACACATTGTTAGGGTCTGTTTTCCAATTTGGCCTCTTAAGAGGTTGAGACCTATGGTTGTAAATTTTGTGCAGAAAGCTCTATCTGCCCTTTGAACCCATTTCTTCCATTGCACTAAAGTTCCTTTCTAAGCAAACTGTCTCCCTAATGGCCATCACTTCAGCCAGGAGGATATCTGAGCTACATGTTATCTCCATCATCCAGCTATACCTGATTTTTCATAAGGACATGGTTTCCCTCAGAACTTATCCATCCTTCCTTCCCATAGTGGCTTCTGAATCTAACCTAAATCAAACTGTCTGTCTTCCAGTGTTTTTACTAACAATGCCAACAAGAGAAAAGTATACTGAACATACTCTAGTTGTTCACAGCCAACTGAGATTCTGTTTACACCACACAAAATCCTTCAGGAATGACTCCCAGTTATAAATGTCATTTGCAACTAACTAGTTGGGAAAGAAAAAATAGTCCAGGGTAGCACTTTCCAGGTGGCAATCTGATTCTGTATCCTTTGTTTATGCAAGTCACAATAAGCAATTATCATGCTAATCAAAAGCTCGTGCAGCACGTTATGTGGATACATTTACAGCCGCCTTAAGAAATTCTTAGGTTGGGGATATTTGTGCTGCAACAAATTGATCCACAATACACACTTTCCTAAACATTATAAACTGGATTTGATATCAAAATCTAGAACTGCATTTGGAGCCTCTCTCCTTAGGGTCTCTTGTCACAATGCCACCAAAGTGTTTCAGTAGATAGGGATTCTGACCCATCAGTCAGATCAGCTGGATGGAGTGAATAGGGTATGTTAATTAGGTACTTACCATAATGCTGGATCCTTTTATTTGTGTCATTTTGATATGACATCCCTTCTACCATCTGAGATCCATGAGTCTGAGTAGAGGCTTCTGAAAGAACTTTTGCTCTTATGGCTGATTCTAGACAACCAACTTGATCTGAGGGAAGCTAGCTTAGTCTAAGGGCACTAGCTTTGTCGGCTTGGATTTGTCATGCAGCACAAATACACCTCAGTTGTATCAGACAGGAATGAAAGAATTTATCATTATGGTAAGTACATAATCACCATTTTTTTACACTATGTGAAATAACTCAAATCCTTAAGTGTGAGAATAATTCTGGCAGATTCCTTTGCACAAATTCCATTTTTTTGTAATTGGCTACTTATGTTTATGTAGAATATGTTACTGTGCTCTAAAAAGTAGTCATGTATAGGACATGTATAACACAACCATATTGCTTTCATCTCCCAATGAAATAGATTTTAACATAAGGCCCATATGCCTTATTGCCCTACAGCTAGTATTGTTAACATGTTTTTTTTTCAAATTAAAGTTTATTAATGATTGTAATACCAAGATCTTTGCACTAATGTACTTTTTCAGGGATTAAACTATCCAGTATTAAGGGCAGCTTGCAGTCTACTTACCCAAAGTCATCACCTGACATTTGCCATAGTTGAACTGGAGACTGTAATTATGTGCCCAGTCAGAAAAATCAAATAGAGATCCATTATAGTGATGTCATTGTTTGATACTGCAACAAATCTGTTTTTTACTTCCCTGCATCATCCAGTAGTCTTCTGTCCTTGTGCTTCTGTCCATTGCCATGCCTATCAGCTTCTTCTTAACTCCCCTCGGCATAACTGATTAATCTGGGGCTGGTTGAAGAACCTAAGTGCATCCAGGGAAGTCTTGCCATCACCTTCCACTGGAGGGTATTCACTTTGACCTACCTTTCCCCCTCCTGTGTGTCTGTGTAGTTCTGGCCAAGTAGCTAATCCAATTTTATTTCATTTTTATTTATTTAAATTTGATAACAGGTGTAGAGCACTGATCACAAATGACCAGTTTCAGTCTCTGCCCAGGAAAGCATTTAAGTTTGGCAGTTAATGAAATATATTGCAAGAGGTGAAGTATACATAACTATGCAATTGTTGAGAATATACAGGATTTGTATATATAGTACAAGAGATAAACATGCATATAAGGAATTTCTGTAGACTCAGAGAGAGGTAAGCAGTTTTATAATACACGAGGGTCATGCAGATGGCTGAGACTGCTTACAATACAAACCTTGAGTTTGAAGTCCTTTAAAAGTGTATTAGTATGACAAGAGTTTTAATTAAGTGTTTTGCTATACCTGGGTACTGAATTGTGGCATCTGGTGAGTTAAGTGCTGCAATGCATTTTTCCAATGTCAAGTGGTATTTATTTGGGTCATTGTTTCAGTAAAAAGCTTCACAATTTTTTTTGAAATTTTGGTCCAAATAAATTTAGTGGTTTCCCTGGTGATGTGTCCGCCATAGCTTCATAGATTTTAATGGTCGTGTTTCTGCACATACACAGCAAGAGTCCATGAAAGTCTATGGACTCATCGTATGTATTTCCAGAGTTGATTTCACTGGGTTAAAGATCACTCTTAATCCTCAGTAGCATCAGTGCAGGAAAAACACATTTTGAAGGACATTTGATTTATTTCTTCACTGTGGATTTTAAAAAAATATTCTCCTTTAAAATGAAGATCAGTCCATACATTAGAGTCAAATGTAAGTCACTCAAGCATGACAAAACAGTTTAAATATGAATTATTTAAATAGAATTTGAATTTGTACTTTAATAAAGCTCTTGAGCTATAATCAGGATTCAACAAAAGATGAATAAAGTAACTTTCAAAGCATTTACACAACACAGATGTCAAACTTATTGGACTGTAATTTCTAAATCTGATGTTGCTAATCTTCATTCATTCCTTACTGATGGGTTATCGGTTCCATCCTCGGAACCGAGCTAGCCAATATCAAGCTTGCGTCAGCCAAAAATGCCAAGGTCCTACCCAGAATGCTCTGCTCCATTACATTAGATTTCGTTTGCTGCGTTGCTGAACAGCCGTGTCAAGCCAGTCTCTCAGCTAAGTGTCTAATTTTTTGACAGTTTAGATATTATTACTCTAAAATTTTCTCAAAAGTTTATTCTAATATTTTCCTACCCTATCGCATACTTTTGACTCTCTCCCTTTATTACCCTCTTTTTCTTACCTTGTGGTAATTTTCCATTACCATCGTTGGTAATACTTCCTTTTCTCTTTATACCCTTTTCTTGGGTAGCCGTTATTCTTCCTTTTGCTACTGTGCTTCTTCTCCACAACAGCTATGTCGGATAAGAAAAGTTCCATTAGTTTCAAGCAGTGCAAGGATTGCGGCCGTAAGTTACTGCTTTCCGATGGCTATGACTTATACATCTACTGTCTTAATGTCTCCCACTTGACTGTAGTTCCTCCGTGTGGGATCTGTAAAAACTTCTCTACCAGGACTCTCAAGGAGAGGAAGAATAAGTTAATTTTGAAAGGTCTCCTCAAGTCTCCTTTCTCTGAGGCTATTTCTGGTTCAGAGGGCTTACCCCTTCCTGTTAAACCCCACAAGAAGCGTTCTTCCTCTTCTTCATCGAAATCACTCCCTTCTTCTCCCTCTGGAGATCGTAGGGAGTCAACTGACAAGAAGGTGAAATTGATTACTACTCTGGCGCTGCCACCTGTGACCCTGTTGGCTCCAGGCTTGGCACCACCCCAAATGATCCTGACTACAGCCATGTCTCCTTTATTGATATCGGCACCAGAGTTTCCAGTGCAGACAACTATGGTTCCAACAGTTCTGTCGCAACCCGTAGCGGCACCGTCAATACAGGTTCTGTCCACTTCGGCACCGTTGATAGACACGTTTGGCTCCAAGTATGACTCTTCTGTACTCCACGGTGCAGACTTTTTTGGCACTGACATGTACTTCAGTGCAGTGCTTCTCGGCAGCATCCTTATTGCCAGTGCAGAAACTTTCCACTACGGCACTGTACCCTTCGGGGCAGATATTTGCCTTTATGGTGCAGACACCTTCAACTACCATGGTGCTGACATCTTCGGCGCAGACTTTTTCCACACCATTTTCTTCAGTGCAGACTTCCTCAGCACCGAGCTCTGCATCTATTGAACTAGCAAGGACCAAATATTCCCCTTCATTGGATCCTTTTGCAAGCAGTCAATATAGTCCTTTCCTGGAAAGGCCAGAATCACCATCAGCCTTCTCCATGAGATCAACCAATAGTCTTTCTGAGCAGGATGTGTTGCAGCTTGTTGACCAGTTGCTTGTGGCCAGAGGTCTCTCTCAACCATCGAAGTTCACATTCCCTCATTCAGGTGAGTGTATTTTGCCTCAAACCCCAACGTGTACTCCTCCTCCGATTTCTACTCAAGTCTCGAAGCCTATTACTCCAACAGCAGCTTCCCTCCCTCCAACTCCAGTAGTGGATCTCACTTTGGAACCAGAGTCATCCTTGTGGCCCTTGGTGCACTGGGCATCGGGCTCTTCTCAGGCCAGTGGCTGTGCTGTTGGGGAGGACATTCCTGTCTCAATGCCGATTTTTCCTATGGCACCTGCCAGGGATGCTCTCTCTCTTATGGTTCATGGTCCTCTTGAGACTCCTGGTCTGTGGGGCAGGTTTGTTGGGGTGGGGTGTGACCCCAGTTCTGAGGTTGTTGTGCTTGGTTGTGGGCTCCCATCCCTCCTTGGGCAGGCCAGCCTTCCAGGCCATGGAGAAGGTGCTTGCCTCTGCTGGCAAAGCTAATTTTTCGGAGTCCTCTCCCCTCCTCTGTGCCACAGCTGCCACAAGCTACAAATTCCAGACACCGGGCATAAGAGCTTCAGGTCTCTCCTCCCCAAGAGACCCCCTCTTTGCAGTCTTCCCCAGAACCTCCCACTGAGGAATCTCTCTGCAAAGCATCATGCAAGAGGAAGCACATGGACTCCACTGAGGAGTCATTGACTGAAGATACGGATTTTGATGATGGGGAAGGGTCCCCATGGTCACCCTCTGATGAGGTGTCCTTTGATGACATCCTCAAGATCCTTAGACGGGGGGGTGACTGGAAGCCCTCTAATCCTTCCTCTGTGGAATCTGTATTCCTGCATGCTTTTTGTGCCCAGCCCCCTACCTCCTGGGTCACCCCACCTGCCGATGAGCTCATCCAACCCACATGGAAGGCTCCTGATACCATGGAAGCGATACCTAAGAGGCCAGACAAGATATTATCTCCCCCCCCCCCCGTGGAGCACCCCCACTGGTCACGTGGTCTCCCAGTAGATGCTATGGTGGTGGCAGCTGCTACTAAGAAGGATTTGGCAGAAGAGAGCCAAACTGTACATCCACCCAACAAGGAGTCACGGGTGATTGACAGATTAGGAAAGTGTGTGTTTGCTTCATTGACCTTTGCAGTAAATTCTCTGAATTGTTTGGCACATTTTACCAGGCTTCAGCAAGATCTTATCAACCAGCTGTCTGAAACCTTGGCAGGAGCTGTTTCTGATGAAGTCCGTGATAATGTGGCTTCTCAGATAGCTACCCTAGAGTCCATTTCCAACTCTTCCATGCATCTTATTTCTCACGCAATGGAAGGAGCAGCTAGAGTGGCAGGCACAGCTATAGTCACCAGACGACATGCTTGGGATGCACCTTTGTGACTTTGTGGACTCCTTTAAGGCTTTCTTCATGAATCCCCCCATAGAGGCCGCTTCTTTGTTTGGCCCTAAAGTCAAGGATACGCTGGCATGGTGTGAACAAGATGGCAAGACCTTGTCTGCCATTAGTGTCAGACACTCTACTCCTCAGCGATTCTATTCCAGAAATCAGAGGAGGGGAAGGATCTGGCACAAGAAATCACAGGGTCCTTTCCAGGATACATGTGCTGAGTTTTCCCCTAGAGGCAGAGGGGAAAACTCCAATGGAAGACACCCCTTTTGGGGCAGAGGAGGTCCGTGAAACTGGGGTTCCATAGATTCTTTCTCTGGCCAACCCTGTCAGCACTCCTGAAGTATTGCCCAACTCCTCACCTCTGGAAGCAGTCGGGGATTGTTTCTCCTTGTACCCTGCTGCCTGGCAAAAGATAACAACCAACTCTTGGGTACAATGGATTATATCCAGAGGCTATCACATCCCATTCCATCTTTGCCCAGTCTCATTAAGAGTGTTACCCAACATTCCACCCAGTCAAAGGGAAACAGCAGCACACAAAATCAAAAATCTGCTACAAAAAAGAGCCATCCAGATAGGATCCGGATTTTACTCAAGGTTCTTTTTAGTGCCAAAGAAGACAGGGGACTGGAGACCAATTCTGGATCTCAGTACACTAAACAAATTTGTAAAAATTCCAAATGATCACGCTTCAGTCTGTCATTCCTCTTCTGGAAGAAGATGATTGGATGTGCTCTGTAGATCTACAAGATGTGTATTACCACATAAAGATGGACAAATGCTCAAGAAGATACCTCCGCTTCCATATAGGAGCCAGTCACTACCAGTTTTGAGCCCTGCCCTTTGGTCTCTCTACAGCCCCCAGAGTGTTCACAAAATGCATGGCAGTGGTTATTGCTCACTTGCGACTTCAAGGATTCCAGGCATTTCTATATCTAGATGACCGGCTCCATACTGCCCCCACCAAGCGTCTACTGGAAGAAGCCCTACAGTATACTCTCTTAACAGCTTGAAGCTTGGGAATCACTATAAACTGGGAGAAATCCAACACAACCCCAACTCAGTCTTGGGAATTCATAGGGGTACTGTTGGACATGAGAAATTGCACAGCATCCCTTCCAGAACACAGACTTTAGAGAATAAGACAACAAGTTCAGCTGCTGCTCTGTCACTACAAATCCCCAGCTCGATCTGTAATTTAGCTATTGGGGTCAATGGCAGCTTCAATTACTATTCTTCCCCTAGCCAGATTACACATGAGACTTCTTTAATGGCTACTTCTCACTCAGTGGTACCCTTTACAACATCCTTTGTCTTTTAAAATAAGTGTGACTCAGAGATGCAAGCAAGAGTTACTCTGATGGACGTCTCAAAATCCCCAACAATGGTCTCACCCTTTCACACACATCTACCGATAGCCACGGTGACCACGGACACCTCCCTGATGGAGTGGAGGGGCTATGTCAGGGAAACTCAGTCCAAGGCACCTGGTCAGAGACAGAGACCCTTTTGCATATTAATGTCCTGGAACTGAGGGACGTGCTTGTAGCATTGCAAGCATTTCACTGCATCCTTCCATCAGGGACTATTGTGATCCAATCAGACAAACATGTCAGTGGTCTGGTACATCAACAAACAAGGGGGCACCAGATCTTACCTGTTATGATGAGAGGCCTTGAGATAGCTCACAACTGCTTTCTGATTGCAATGCACATTCCTGGGAGCTCCAACATGATAGAGGACAAAATGAGCATTCTACAGCCCCACGAGTGGTCCCTCAATCCTCTGATAGCAGCAAAAATCTTCCACCACTGGGACAGCCTTGTTGTGACATATTTGCCTCCCTAACCAACTACAAGTGCAGCAATTACTTTGCCCTGACCCCCCCTTGGGGACAGTCTCCAAGGGATGCTCTAGTCCACGCTTGGCCCTCAGGTCTTCTTTATGCCTATCCTCCTCTTCCCCTCATCTCCCGATTTCTAAAGAAAGCACGACAGTTGAAGAGCAAAGTGATCCTCATTGCTCCACATTGGCCTTGACAAGTCTGGTTTCCCTTCCTCTAGCCTTACCTGCTAGATCAACCATGGATGCTCAATCCATCACCAACGTTGATCTCCCATCCGCAGGGTCTGTTTCACCCCAATCTATCAACCCTGAAACTGACCGCTTGGTTTCTCCACTTCCTATGATTGCCAGGCATGAAAACCTTTTGTCTCCTGTGCAATATTCCTATTGCATCTCAGAAATCATCCACCAGACTAAACTATCTTAACAAATGGAAGAGGTTTTCTCTATGGGCAGCAGATAAGCAAATAGACCTCTTGTCAGCCCTGGTCCTGGTGGTATTGGATTACTTATCACATCTTTTCCACTCTGGGGTGACTGCCTCTACTAACCATGTACATTTAGCTGCCATCTCAAATTTTCATATTGGTTTTCAAGATTCTTCACTTATGTCACACAGACTCTGTAAGACTTTCTTGAAAGGGGTTATCCACCTAAAACCTCCCTTTAGAGAACCCGTACAGCCTTGGGGCTTGGTTTTCGTTCTACAAGCTTTGACAGCTCCACCCTTTGAACTTGCGTCCTCTTGTGATGTAAGATATCTGTCTTGGAAAACTTTGTTTCTGATTGCAATCATATCAGCCAGACGATTGTCAGAACATCAGGCCTTATGTATCAAACCTCCCTATCTTATCTCCATAAGGACAGGGTATCACTGAGAACCAATTCTACCTTTTTATCAAAAGTGGTGTCAGAGCGATCTATCAACCAGTCTATTGATCTCCCAGTGTTCTTTCCTAACCATTCTAATAAGGGTTGCATTCCTTGGATGTTCATAGGCAAATAAGATTTTATCTGGACAGAACAAAATCTACCCGTAAATCATACCAGCTGTTTCTGGCTTTTTCTGGACCTGGATGGGGTCATCCTGTATCAAAAGTTACATTGGTTTCATGGTTGAGAAATTGTATCACCTGTCTACAACAAAAACAATCTCACCTTGCCTCATAGAGTCAAACCACATTCTACAAGATCTATGACAACTTCAGCAGCTTTCCATGCTAAGTCTTCCCTCAGTGATATTTGCTCAGCTGCAACTTGGGCCAAACCTCATACCTTTATTCTTTATTACAAATTGGATTTGGCCTCCAGAGGTAGAGCTTCCTTTGGTTCCATGGTGCTCAGGAATGTCCTTCCATGAGGGCCACCCAGGAATACAGGTAGCTGGGGACTCTGTCCCATCAGTAAGGAATGAACGAAGATTAACATCATCAGATAAAGAAGTTATGTCTTACCATAATGTTCCATCTGTATTGTTGATCTTCGTTCATTCATTACTTCCCACCCTCCGTCCCCCATCCGGAGGTTCTTGGTTGATGTCATGTACTCCTTTCTTGTAGGTCTGTTATGACCAGAGGTAGCCTCTACTTTTATCTGTCAACTTGCAAACTTGATCTGAGGTAACAGGGAGCAGAGCATTCTGGGTAGGATTGGCTCGAGAGTTGTTGGCTGACGCTAGCTTGATATTGGCCGGCTCGGTTCCGAGGATGGAACCGATAACCCATCAGTAATGAATGAATGAAGATCAACAACACAGATGGAACGTTCTAGCAAGACATAACTTATTTTTTTAAGTGCATTACCTTTTTCAAGTATTAGGGTAATAGATGTTTTTCTCCCCAAAACTCAGGGCCAAATTCATTGCTTAACAGTCCATTAAAATTGTATATACACCAGGGATTAAATCTGTTTGCATGTTTGAGTTTAGTATACCATGAATTGTCTTGTCCCTTAGAAGTTTTTTTTTTCCATTTTACTTTTAAAGAGCTAGAAATTATGACTTCAGATGTAGTTGGGCATTAGTCATGTAGTTATGACATTATTTATAACAGTTTAGATGGTACTCAATATTGAATCATTGCAACTGGCAAAATAGCAGTTGAACTAACTAGCAATAGGTTTTGGTTGTAGTAGGCTGTGCTATTATGCAAGTATTGAAGTAGTAAAATGTTTTTCCAAGTTTCTGAATTTATGTGCTTAGAGTATTTCTTTAATATTTGTATCACCAGCTAATCTTGTGTCAAATTTATTTGCTTATCATGCCTTAAAGTTGACTTGATTTCTTTATAAATTTTATTGAGGTTAGATTTGTTTCTATGTAACGTAAGTATGAATTCTACCAGTGAGGAAACTTAACATTGTCCATAGTACAAGTAGAATCACAATTTATTTCAAGGAACCTTACTAACTTTTTAAGCTGGAATATCTCATTTCATTATGAATTGCCTGTATGGATTTACTCTGAGATAGTTATTTTGATATTTAATAAGTAAATTCTAGTCATACTTATAAACTGGTAAAAATGTGCTTCCTAAAGTTGAAATGTCATGTCTAATGAGATCTGATGAGAGTTTCAAAAGGGGGCTACATATCAACATTCTTTATTAAGTTCTTGCAATTAATAATATCTAATATATTTGTGCCCCTAGTTGGCGCTCTGATTCTGGTAATCCATTAATTAAAAATATATCAAGGAAATCTAGTCTGCACTCTAAATTAGATATATAATTATTCCATTTTATTTTCAGATAATTCAGACTGCCTAATAAAATGACATGATTATATAAAAGGGTGAAATCTGAGACAGAGAGAGAGAAAGAGATTAGGTTATGTGGTCAGTAGAAAAACATCTACATTCAGCTTTGTTATGGAGGTATTTTTTTGAGTTGTAGACTAAAGGTACTAAAGGACTAAAGGTTCAACTAAGTAATTCAGTAGGGACTGACAAAGTCTGGGGACAAAAATAGAAGATGAATGTTCTCTACAGTGTAGTGCAGTTTGCAGTGCTTGGAAAGTTGACCCTGGCTGGGAGAGATTCCGGAGGTTGTAGGGGATGGATTTTGAGTGGTGCATGATGTATGGAAAAGAATGTAATAGTTTTAATAGGAAAAAGCCTAAGAGTAGGTTGGTGCTGTGTTTGATTGGCAGTCATTTGGCTTTGTGATGCAGTTGTTCTCCTGTGGTGAAATGTTTGAGATGAATCAACAGAGTTTGTTCCCAGTGGATTGCAGAGTGGAGGTATTTTTCTTTGAAGCAGTGTACATGGTTGGAAGTGGTAGTAGCATTCCTTTTCCAGTAGCAGCTATGTCTGGAGGACCTTAGAAAGAGGGAAGACCTCGAGTAGCAACAAATTAATTTTACTTCTGTTGTTACTATGACTTTGGAAAGTAACACCTAAAACTATAAGTGGAAGCAATATCCAATCCATTCTGTATTCCCATATACCAGTGCTTCATAAAGTTTGTGTCTCAAATTTGGAAATCCTTAAAAATAATGAAATCCTGTATTGCAGTCCCCTTAAATAAGAATGCTTCATCCGCACAGCTTTTTATTTATTTATTTTTTTATTTTACATTTGTTGACTGGGATAGTCCGACTGGATATATGTCCATTTTCAGTGGAGGCCTGGGGAGAAAAGCTCCACATTAAGACAATTTACAAGACAGATATCATGACCATATACAATACAGTTAATGTCAGACATAGGTAAAACATTTCAAATATAGGAACATTTATGTAGTACTGTTACAGTAACATACCCAAAATGGCTAGAGAATATAATGAAGACTAAGTAAGTTAAAAATTTTGAGTAAAAGGTTAATAATTTTTTTTTTTGAGGGTAACATTGTTTATAAAGTTTACCAAACTCAAGGAGGTGAGCTACTACAGTAGGAATTCATAGAGAATATCAGAGCATCTGAAATAACATGTTAAAGATAGTAAAGAATGGTTCTGCTAGGGGAGAAGGTGTCAGTCAGGATTTGTGCATGGGCATAGCCGTTGGGCTTTGCGGAAGATTCTTAATTGCTTCTTGAAAAGTGGAGTAGAAGAAAGAGCTGTTAGTTCAGTTGGAAGTGTGTTTCAAGAGTTACAATAGAGTTTCAGAACAAGCTATCTCCAGATTTGTTGTTGGACTTTAGGGTAGCTACTAGTACCTTATTAGCTGACCGAAGGGTTGTTAGATTTTTATATGGGTAGATAAGGGTAGAGAGTATGGGAGTATCTGTGGGATGGTGTAAGATCTTGTGTATAGTAGTAAGTTGCTGGAAAAGAATCTGGCTTTGCAATTCCAGCCATCCTAGCAATTTAAGATTTTGGCAGTGGTGGGTTTGAAAAATGGCACCAATGGCAAATCTAACTATGTTATCGTAGGATATTTCCAACTTATTAAGATTATTTTTGGATAAGTTGGTATAGATTGGGGATGCATAGAGAAGGGTGGAGATTAAGTGAGTTTGGGCAATAGCAGTCCTAGCTAGAGGTGTGAGATAGGGTTTAAGTCTGTAGAGAAAACTAAGTTTTTTTATTAACTGAAAAAATTAATTCCGTTGCATCTAATTGCTGCATGCCTATCTACCCATAGATGAAAGAATGACCTCAGATGATGATCCTTCTGAGTACCAATTACCTGTAGCCTTGTGCGCCACTCCACTGACCAGAACTTCCCCCCATCAGAATCCATTACCTTAGAATCCACTTCCTTCGATCCAGTAGCTAATGCCCACTTAGTGTTCACCCAGGTATGACCACATCAGTCTTCCCTGTAGCAACTCAGACGTCCAGTACTAACATGCTTCCCCCATCTGGGACCTTGCTGAGTAACACCATGTCAACTGGAATGCCCATCAGCACACCACCACCTGCACAGGGATGAAAGCAGAATGCATTAGTGAGTATACCAACTTTACCCATGTGGTACACATTATGGCAGTGAAGTATCACATCTTGGTAATGAAAAGAAAAACAGTCAGTTCAATGAAAATTCTAAACCATTTCATACCCTGGCAGTATAGTAAATCATGGACCCTGTTGCGACATCTAAGAAAAGAAAAAGCTTACCTAAAATCCCTCCCATAACTTTACTGCTCCTCCCACAGAATTCAGAATATACCCCACAGCAATTATTTAAACAAACGTAATCCAAACACACCGTCATGCAGACAGTGATTCAAAAAACCCTACCTATGAAATTCCCTCAAGCATAAAGGAAATAGCTCTTCTCCCTCTCAACCTTAACCTACTATATAACACTACCAATATCTACTTGAAGGACAACATTGTCACCCAAAATTACCATGCCTTGTGAACAATTACCATTTCCTATCACCAGAGCACCTCATGGCCCCCTACCAACACCGTACGGTAAATAGATAACTGTACCCCAGAGATCCACCCCCTTCTGACATGCCTAACTGCATATTTACCAAATAAAAATTACCTGAAACTTCCTTACCCACTAATCCAGTGGTCAAACTAGTTCCATTGCAGCTACATCTCCCACTTTTACTCTATGGATCAATGTGACTTCAACAAGCACTAAACAACAACCCTGCGCACTTACCTACGCAAGTTAACCTAATAACAGAGTATCCATGGCTGTGGCAGAATTTAAAACTTAGGCAGATTGTATGTACCCGCAATAACCTTATGGTTCTTGAAACAGGTAAAACACCTCTTGAGGGAGAACCTCATCATCCCTAAATTTCAGCAAACCAAACCCTTCATCCTTACCAGCTCTGCGACCTCCTCCCATAAAAACTGGTAATCCAACCATTACTAGTTTCTAAGGAGCAACGTGCTATACCTATACCCAATTCCTAATATTGGCAGCAGTAACTTTAAAAAAAAAAATTAGTAATGTTCTGTCTCTGCAAACTTAAGTGAAACCCATACAGTATGTACGACTGCATAACCTTTGCATGCAGTAGGCGATTAAAATGCTGCCTCTCTCTAAAAAGAACCCCAAACAGAGCCCTGTCAGTTCTTCCCACTACAGCATAGCCAAACCCAACCTCCCAGCTCCCCATGTATTCGCAAACTACCCGCATACCTATCATGCTCCTTTAAAGTCTACCACTCTTTTAAAAATTCATACGTAAGGAACCACTTTCTATGAGTCCAAAAAGCCACTCAGGGGGTACCCATGACACCCACTGTAAAGCCCATAACCTGGTATGTAGCATTAAATAACACCCGCTTAAGAAACAGATTACTCTCCTGGAAAAGACCACCTCTGGATCAACCCACCCTTCATACAAACTTCACTTGTTCTCTTCTAAACTATTGGAACAACTAGCTGGTTAACAGTAAATTCACCCCAGGGGTTCTCCCCCTATCCCCCTTGGGACTAGGTGTAGGATTATCAGGTGCTGCCCTTGCAATAAATCTTGGCTAACTTGCCAAACCTTAAACCATTAGTCTAGGGTTTTTTTTTTTTAGTAACCCATGAAAAGTGAGCCCCTTACCTTGCTCCACATTACATGATAGTTGATCACATTCCAGTGAAATGCACCACCTTTGTTCAGTCAACTCTAGATCACCTTGGGCTCCCCTGCCGCTGGGCCGTACTTCTCTGTTGCCTTCTCCGCAAAGGAATAGAAGCTTTTTTTTTTTTTTTTTTTTTTTGCAGATCCCCACCTATTAAAGAAAAAAACACTGTAAATTTTCAGCGCACAGTGGACCAAAAATGTTAATGACAGCATTAAACACTGTCTGGGGCCTACCATGTTTATCAACTGTCCAGACACCAGACTGACCCACAGCCACTTCCCCTTTCAGTTACTTTGCTCTACACTCCTCTTTAACACAACCTGCACACAGCAGTGACCACTAAAACACCTAAATATAATTCAAACACCCCCATAGCAAACCCATACCTCTCATATTTTACTACTGCTCTGTGGCACCTGGAACACAACAGAACACATCAAACTGCAGATCCTACTATTACCCTCCCCCTATGACCATTACCCCACCCTGTGCAGACCGCCAGAATAAAAGAGCTCCCTAATAGCATGGTTATCTCTTCCCTGCTGGTCACAAGGGATTATATCACCCAAAGTGCCCGAAGATGAAAAGAACTGACCTGTAAGAAAACTAACCACAAGTCCCCTACTGGACAAAGACTGGGACCTATCAAATAAAACAAAAGGAGTTATTCATTCTGGCAATGCCTTTACAAAAACATATAGAGCACTGTCTGTCCTTAGACCAATACACTTGCCAAGTCTCAAACTCAGGGCCCTATCCACCACAGCATAGTGCATTAACCCACTAAGCCACTCAACTCTGACTCCATATGCAAAAGAGCAGCATCCCACCAATCAATAAATTAGAACAAATTTTCAGACATCATGACTGCTCTCCAAGTCTCCATAAAATGCACAACACTGCCCCATAACAGAAGGGGAACATTCCTCTCCTAATCACTCATTCACTTTCAGCTTTGTCCTCCAGGACATTCAAAGCACAAACTCCTTGTTTCACTGTATAAATGCAAATTAGGAACTTAGAAAACTTAGAAAAGAAAATGGCACCCAACCATGCATAGTGACTGCAAACATTACATGCGGGTACCTGCAAGCCAGCAAAATAATATAACTGCTCTTCATCGTGCTGTTCAAAATCTGCTTCTAAACCATTATTTACCGACTGCAATTCAAGAGAATCACTAATGACCACAGGCTCCAGGACACACAAGTCAAAATATGAGGCAAGTCACGAACCTGTGATCAACAAAACAAAATTTCATGAACCACTCAAGTTAAACAACCCATTTTTTTTTGTTTTGTTTTTGGAAGGGTACCCGACTATCCAGAGCAAAACATGTGCACAGAAAAACTCAACCTACACACAAATGTGTATTCTTCAGGTAACCAGCAAGTTTGGATTAAAAAATCCTGCACTATCCATCACATTCAAATTATGTTAAACCCCTTCAGACCGCCGTAATACGTTCTTGTACTATCCATCACAGCTAAATTACATGTCATTGTTTAAGGATTTCAGTCTTCAGCTCATACTAGTGATTTACCCTAAAATCACAAAATTTTTGTGAGGAAACAGACCATACACGTGCAATAAAAAATGGTTCCATTAGCACAAGTTTCCACAAGTCAAAACATGAGGCAAAGAATAAGAAGTCTGAACTGAATGTGCACCTCACAACAATCTTAGCTGATTTGGCCATCTCTTCAACAACAAACGGTGAGACATACATAATTATGCGGCTGATACAAGATAAGACGTGAACATACCATGAACATCTATGCAGCCGAGAGGCCTGCTCCTAATCTCTCTTCCCTGCTTGAAAAAGTCTACAATTATGTCACTCCACTGACATTTAGCCAACAAGGCCGCATGACAGGAAGCATATGAAGCCCCCCAAGGTTAACACCATGAAAGCGACTCAAGTAACGAACACTCTGGCTCCCCTCGCTGCTCTCATGGCAAACGTACATTCTAACCCATCTGAGCTGTTAGACAGCCCTGAACAACCTTCCCAACCATCCATTGGGTATTTTTTTTTTTTAATAAGAAAGCCGTCTTACCGGCTGAACTGCACAGCTGAGGAGTACTCAGTACTGGCTCCTACATCAGCAGCTGCAGTTATTTATATATATATATATATATATATATATATATATATATATATATATATATACACATTTTTTTTTTTGTATTTGCCCCTAGCCCCAGGGAAACCCACTGACCCCACCAGCGACAGAAAACTAAAACCTCAGCCCAAATAAAAGGCTCGTACTTTTTTTTTTGTGATCTTCAACGGCCAAGCTCACTAGTGGGCAGGCGCGAACGGCAACACCAGCCCAGCCAGCTCGCAAAAACACCACTACTACCAACGGGCCTCCACCAAAGGACAATGAAACAGTTGGACACCGTAAACCCATGCTATCCCCGCTTCTCTGGACTGAGGCACCCAAACCACACTAAATTCATCTTACCTACAGAAAAAGGCTTACTGCACAGACTGACCACCAGCTCGCCATCAATCCTATACCATGCAGCAGTTGACCAACCAGACATCAAGCCTCCAGGCTACTACCAGAAAGAAACAACCCCAGTAAGTAACTTAACTAATATCCTACCTCTAACACTGACAGTAGCTACACGAGCCATTTACTCCCATCACATCAACTCCATCCCCAACAGACAGCCTCACCTTACTGCTTCCCCCACTCTCAACCATCTCCCCTTACTTCATTGCAAAAATAGGGTCAGCGAGAGGAAAAAAAAATTCTCTTGCAGCTATGACCCCTCACATGCTCACCCGAGAAGAAGTTGTACTTACCTGTATGTCAGGGAAACCACCCAAGGTCTACCTTTACACACCTCAGGTCATCAGGATATGATCTTGCTTCAACAACAAGACCACACCAAAATGTGCTTACTCATACCAATTTCCCCTACAAAACCCCTTAAGACCCACCCCTTAACCTTACCTCACTTCCTCTCTCAGCTCCCACCTTAATTAACTCTTTCATACCCGTTCCCTATCCAAACAGACCTAACCTACCTATCACCCTTCTTCCAGCTCCCCCCCTTTACTTATCCCAGGGTTCCCGTGACAAATTTGTCTGTTCCAAACTTCACTTCTGTCAATAACATATAGTTAAAAATTAATATATAAAAGTCTAGTCTCAACCTTTTCACTCAAACCAGGGAGAAGTTCCGTAAGAATCTGGTATAGAGACCCCCTGTTCAGGGTCATTATTAAAATATTTGTATTCTGTAGTTTGAATAAAAAGATTTTTACTAACATACATATAGACAGTAGTGGGGTGAGATGGACAACTGTCCTGTTGCCAAAGTGTTTGGGGGCACGATCAGCCAATCCTGATTTCTTGTTAATGCAGTACTGGCTTTTAAAAGCCAGTATTGCATTTAAACTTAAATCTGAGTGCTACATTGTAGAGAGCAGTTTGCTATAATTTAACTAACCTAACTAAAACCTGAGCACTGTAATGCTCCATTCTCCTAGATTTGTAGCAGGCAGTTTGCTACAGTTTTAAAAAACTTTTTTTATATAAACTAAAACTTGAGAGCCGTACTTCTCGGTGCAGCGAGGGTATAAACTGTAGCAACCATTTGCTACATTTGTAGTAAGCAACTTGCTTTAACTTAAAAGGCAATTTTTTTTTTTTTATGTAAACTAACACATATACTGCGGTGGTGGTGCTGCGGTAGCGTTGTTGCCTCACAGTTCGACATTGCCCGTTCGATTCTCAGAGCGTCTTCTGTGTGGCGACATGCGTGAATGGGTGTTCCTTTGTTGAAGGTTGTGCGTTAGGCCCGGCAAGCCAGCACGTAAAACTCTACTGCCAATCATTAGCGGACCGTAGTTCCGCTGTGGCGACCCCTAACCGGGAAAAGCCGAAAGACTATTTTTTTTAATGTAAACTAACACATGCACCATAGTCCTTCATGCAGGCAGGGTATAAACAGTAGCAACTGTTTCCTACATTTGTAGTTAGCTGTTTACTACAGTTTTAAAAAAAAATTAATAATCTGTGTTGAAGGAGCATCACAGACTGGGTACAGAAAAGGCTTGTGAATTGTTGGGGCAGGAAGAAGGCGACATATCATACATCTCCCACCTAGTTTCTGTGCCACTACAAGGAACAACTTTTTTTTTCCTGCTCTTCAATGGAAAGGGGGGGCGTGGATCTGACTGAAATAACCTGATTGGCTTACTACAGTTACAGTAAAGTGTGTGTGTTTTTTTTTGGTAGACACTCTTGCCAAGAACTGAATCAGGATGAAGCAACAGTGCTACTCATTGTACCACTGTGCTGTCCTATAACTAATAGTACCATAGAAATTTTACTCAACAGTCAGTAATAAACTATTTTAAACTTATCATATTTAGTCTTGCATGTTGTTAGTTACACACTTTTCTTTTATGCTATATTTAGTACTAGTCTATATTACCTATTATAGCACAAGAATGAATAACTAATAGCCACTATGTGGTCAGTTTATTCTTGTTTATTAGTCAGAGTACTAATATTGTGTTCTCAAGACATCACCTGCTGTCCTGCACTTGTCATCTATATTTACTTCAACACTCCAGTTTGCATTCTTAGGCAGGTTGCCTAGTATGCAAAACAAAACAAATCTTGTAATGAGTTTTCCACAGTACTGTTACCTGGGATAATGTCAGCTGCAGTGTGTGTGTGCTGATTTACTGCTTATAGGGATTTACAGCAAAACCTTTGTATGTAAAGCAGTTTGTGTGCAATGTCATGTAATGAAATCATTTAACAACAAAACAAGTATAGGGTTCTAGTACTTCATCAGTGCACGCTAAGCGAGGCCTTAAGGAATTGGAGTATGGTAGAAAGTTGATCCAAAACATTCACAGTTGTATATTTTTGACATTCATCTAATCGCACTGGCCAAAAAGAAGTAATTAAATCATAAGTGATGCTTTACACCTTGCATATCAGGTAGGAGGTATGAGCTTAGCACCAGACTTGCAATTTGAAAGAATGATGATTCTGATCAAAGCTAAACATACCCATTCTAGAGTGGCTGATAAAGCTGTGTTGTCTAACTTGTTTAAGTAATTTTAATGACAGTAACAGAGCCAGTTTGCATTTACATGGATATTTGTGATAAAGCAAACCATATAGGCTGTTTATGGTAACTGGACATATGGTGTAAAATAGACTGCTGATATCATTTCCATCTCACCAGACAAAAAGCGATTTATAGATTGCCATGTTCTTACATTAAATATAATTTTGTGTACATTCTATTAAAGGAAGCATGACAGAAATTGTCCCTGAACCAAGATTGAGCCCACCTTGTATAGGTGTTGGTAGGTGCTAGATAATTTTGTTGTCTCATCTGCTGCTTAGCATATGCACAGAAACACTTGAGCATGTGATGTATGCTCTACAGTGATTTAACCACAGTGAAAGACCTTAGTTTATCAGATGTTCAGTATCCTGTCACCATCTGGAGAAATTTTGTGTTTCTTCCACACCATAGTTAGCTACATTGCTGCTGGCTCATTGTGACAGTGATTATATTCCAACATTATTTTATATTGTTTAGAGATCAAAGTTTTAATCTTTTGCAGCAGTTACCTAAGCATTCTGATGTGCATGTATGGAACATTTGACTGCCAAAAATATTACTATGCTATGATAAAAACAACACAGTGTCTCACACTAGGTGGTAAGAACATCTGTATTCAGTTTGTAAAGTTGGCATATTACAGTGAAAATTTTAGAAAAAAAAAACAGAACTAAAATATGCATTTTAAAATAATTTTCTCTTACTGCATGCAGCACTAAAGTGGACACTGGGTACCTCTTAATACTTCTTTTTGGGACTCCAGCCATATGCAAATAATAATTTACCTCTTCTCTTATCTCGTTTTCATTTGAAACTGTTCCCCTAGCATGGACTCTCATTCTGTTACTCTTCAATTTTTTACTGGACTTTGAGTAAATTATATTAGTTCTTCTGACTTGCACTATTGTGTCAAATGCCTTTTCATGCTGTTTTGTGTAGTGTATGGCCTTGCTATACACTTAAAATGTTAGTATGAAGCACCTCTGTTCTTTCATACAATTCTGAAGATTAAAAGGGCACTCTTTAAATCAAGTACTAAATCTGCATCTTATAACTTTGTAAGTCATAAATGTACCTGGACCAGAAAAATTATTAGAATATCCAAACAAGAAACCTATTCAAATGTACTGAAGTGAAACAAAACTTCTACAGAACAAAGTTAATGTTGGACACAGATTCTCATTGTCTGTTTAGATAACCTGGAAAGTAGTTTGGCTCCAGAGGAGCAATGTGCAGGAGTGTCTTAAGCCAATATATAACATTCATATGTAAAACATGTTTGCAAGTATAGCAGCAGTTAAAAAATAATGTACTTTACATGGCATACAGTATGATAGTGGAGTGATACACTGTAAATTACATAGTTTTCCTGATGTGTAGAATTAGCACTCACATGGAATGAATTTTGAAATTGGAGTGCTATATTGTGAGTGGTAGTTTACTCATCAATACGTTATTTGTATAAATGGAGGTTAGCATGTTTTTAAAAAATATATATGTGATTTATTATTTTATAATATTTATTTATTTAATTTTACATTTGTTTACCGGGAAGCTCCGACTGGACAGAGCTGTCCATTTTCAGGCCTGGGGAGAAAAGCAACAGAACAATTGCTGACATACTATACATAAGATATTTACACATTCAGTTATAAAACTGTAACAGACAATAACATATAATTGCATAAGATATTTACATAAGCATAGTGGTTTAGACATACAATTAAAAATATAGCAGATAGTAACATTTGATTGTTGTTCATACAGTATGTTTAGTAGAGATAATCTTGAAGATGTACTGAAGATAAGACGAAAGGAAAAACTAAAAAGGGAGGAGAATATAGACAAGTTCATATGAGGTGTATTGACCTTTTAAGGGAAATGTTTTCAACTTAGTCTAGGGGAGAGTTAGTGGGTATAGATGGGGCAGTGGGGAGTAGGCAACAGTGAGTTGGTAAGTAACGTGTGATAATATAGTAGTGCATCCGTGGGAGCTTTAAAGAGGTTGGATAGTGGGTAGGGGAAAAGAGTTAGAATATCTCAGCCAGGTGCTAGGCAGTTGCATGTCCAGGAGTTGTTTAGGTAGGAAATAAGCTGTTTTTTGAAGATGGTTTAATTAGGTTGCACCCTGATTTGTAGTGGTAGGGAGTTCCAAGTCTTGGCAATGTTGCACCAGAGCTGTAATGCCTTTTGGAGATTCCAATTAGTGCATTGTTAATAGATCTAAGTTCTCGGTTATTGGAGTAGAGGATGATCAGGTCTTGTTAGGCTGGAGTTTTGTCAGGTTGGTACAGTATTTGGTGAGCTAGAAGAAGTTGATTTAAAGCTAAGGTGTTAGGGAGTTCAAGCCAGGAAAGTTGTTTAAGGGCCTGACAGTGGTGGGTGCGGTAGGTGGAGTTTGTGGCGAATTTTGCTATTTTGTTGTAGCATACTGATAGCTTGGTTAAATTGCTCTTGCTTAGATTAATTAGGACCAGAGAAGCATACAGTAAGGTAGAGAGAAGATGGGTACGAGCTAAGGTAACTGTACTGTTGCTGGTTATGAAGTTTTTACATCTGTAGAGAGTACCTAGTTTTTTGTTGATTTGTGTTATTGTATGCGCTATGTATTTGTCAAATTTCATATATACCAAATATATAACTATATATTTCAACTATACCTGTTATCACATTATACTGTGTAAATATTCATTCATAGCTGTTAACGTATTATTTTTTAGGGTATTAAAAAGAATTTGGCCACATAATCACATTTACTCAATGATCTGATTGATTTACATTTTTCAGTTGGTGAGCTCCACTAACTCAGTAGATTTTTTTACAAGCAGAGACTTGGAAGATAGTACATGCTTTCAGTTTTATAGCATTTTGGAACCTATCCTAAACTGTACAAAAATATTTGTCTGTGAATATTTGCCATGTTTCAGTCTCTGAGAGGGACTCTGATTGTGAATGCAAACTAGTGTATATCTAGCTTCTGCTACTGCTATGTAACTGTTAAAAAAAAAATTACCAGTCCACATCTTTACATGAGCACATGCTTCATGCCATGATTCCATTTGCCCAGATTAAGGAAGCAGTTCTTTATGGAAAAATAGTAATTTAGAGCATTTCAGATGTAGATATCTGTCCTTGTCAGCTAATGCATAGAAACGTAGTGATGAATGTTTTCCAGTATAACCAAAATCATATAAAATTGTAACTGGCACTGTGTGTGTGTGTGTGTGTGTGTGTGTGTGTGTGTGTGTGTGTGTGTGTGTGTGTGTGTGTGTGTATATATATATATATATATATATATATATATATATATATATACACATATATATAAAGATACAAATGGTCCAATTAATCAACATAACGGAACTAGCAGAATATTTTCTGGCATCAGTTCACTGCTTTCTCTTGACATTACTATGTCTAACATCGACATATTTTCTGCCACATATTTTCATTTGTGCTGCTGTTTGCTAATATTATCATGCTCTCCAAAAGTTGTCTGGCAAATGGGCATCAACAGATAAGTACCCTGAATATGTTTCCATATGTGTTTTTTCATATCCTATATGTTTTGGTCTTATAATAGAGAACAAATGTGCCAACTAGCACTGATGTTCATCATTTTATCACAGCTGCAGTAGCTGTAACTAGATATAGCCTGCGTAGGTTATAACAGTCAGCCAGCTTCCAGAGCTTAAGGCACTTCCCATGTGTCCAAACCATTATTAGCAGGTAGAGCTGAATAAAATCACTTTTGTTGGTTTCAGAGAAGGAGCAGGGAATGCTGCTTTGCCTAACTGGACTGTATGTCTGTCCCCAGGGATGATTAGCCTGACAAGAGTCAGTCTGCTTCTAAAGAAATTTCTGTCAAAAAGAAGCAAAAAGTTAAACAATTATCTTCCCCTGTCTCTTTTACTTTGGACAGGACTGATTTTATTGGTCTAAGCTCAAGGTTTACTTCAGGACCTTGAGCCGTCTATTTCTGATATTACTGGTAAAAGAAAAGGAATTCTTCATGTTCTGAAGTTTACCAGTATATTGAACAGGAAAATGATTTTGAGGTGACAGCTTTTGCTTTCTTTCCTCAGGTCACTGGTTATGATTCACAGTCCCTTAGAAGAATTTTCTTTTTCTGAAAGTATATCCAGAATTAACCAGATAAGTTCTACTAGGCTTCCCTTTGTTCCATTTGCTACTTATAATCTTAGATGGACCTTAGTAGATTTTAAGGGTGTTTTTTGCATAGGATTAATTTTGACATTATATTTGATACACAAAATCAAGGTTGTAAGTTCATTTTCAAAAACAAAAGTATAATTTGTGAAGATAGATGAAACCTGCCAGCCTAGCCAGATAGAATTTTGTAGATATTAATATAAGCCACAGGCTTGTTCTCTTAAATGGGAAAAAATGGTGTTAAATGTGGAACTGCAAAAATGTAACAACAGTGCACTCTGCTGTAACAAAGCTAATAAGTCAATTCTTTGATGTCAAAACTTGGAGCCGATATGTCTGGATGAAGGAATTCTGGCTATTGTCTTGAGACCAGAGTTAATTACTAGAATTTGCATGTATAATTTCTCTTATTGTTCTGGCTTCCTGACCAGCTGCAAGATCAAGGGCTATTAACCTCTGAGAGTATGTTAGTCTGGGAGCCAGAAAGAAATGATGTAATCTGAAATGAATCAGTGCTACTGTGTTAGGGCATTTGTCTTGAGAACATCCAACATCACCAGCACTGTCTTGCTCTATATGTAAATAGGATCTTAGACTTTAGTGTTTCTCTTAGAAATAGCTGGGAATTAGGAAGAATAAACTAAGTGTTTTTCTGTGATGTCAGAACTTTTCTATGGTATTATTTTAAACATTTCTCTGTGATCTCTGAACTCTTGACTAGCACTGTGTAGTAAGAAATATTGTCTTGTGTTATAATTATTTATTATTAAATATTTAAAACATTCAACTGTGGCTGTTTTGTGTAGTGATAATTTTAGCTCTAAGAGTAGATTGCATGTATATAGTGATACTATACCAAATCTCTCCAAATAAGCTTTGCTGTTCAGTCACACTTACCATTTGGATAATAATAATGCACAGTAAGAATTGGACACCCCTTTAATAAGGGCCTTTGAGTAGCTGATAAATATTAGTGGGTGGTGGCAAGTGGCACTACCGTATAGTCTGGGTAAAAGGGGCACAGCTGGAGAACCTGTGCCAGCCTTCCCCAGGAGTGTCTGTGTGGTTGTATATAACTCTTATCTCAAAGTGTCTCTGTGTCAGCTACTTGGGCAGGGACATGAAGCACTGGTTGGACAGAGAGGGTGCTGGAGGTTTTAGCTTGCCCACTAGGCTGAGACCTGGACCCTATAGCTGTGCCAGTGGGTGTCTTATTGGGGTGGAGAGAAAGGGAGAAACCAGCCCCAGATTGATTGTGATCTCTGTGTGCTCTTAAGGGAAATTGTACTTTACAGTGTGTGTATTTATTACCCTTTCCCTATATGGACGGCCCTCACTGGTGTTAGTGGTGAGGATTGAGGCTCCTTGATTGCTGGGCCAGTGCACTGGCGTCACATAATTAACCCCCCATTACATCCTGTGTTACAAAACCTGGAGCGTTCTATTGAATTTGAAGTTAGGTCCTTAGCAAAGAATACACATAAGCGAACATTTAATTTGCCTAAGGAAGAATACTTGTTGCTCACTACACTAACACGTAGTCCTGATATACATATCACATAACCAGATAAAGGGGTGGTATTGTGATTAATGACACCGTGGACTATGCAGGGAGGATACTTAATGTACTATATGAAGGTGATACCTGTACTGTTGTATCTAAAAATGAAGTGCATATATCTTATCAGAAAATTGATTTATTGTTGAATGAATTGTTACTGCAAGAAGTTATAGTTATAAATGTTTTTGAGTTTTAATGTAATAAGCATCCCAAGATACCAGCAGTTTTGGTATCCCTAAAGTCCATAAAATATGGAAGATCCATCTTTAATTGTCACAGCTAGTGATTCAAAAACCTATTCCCTACCTGTGTTCATTGATAGAAAATTAAAACCCCTTCATGACTTTAAGACCCATATACTTCGGGACTTATGGAAATTTCTAAGTAGGTTTAATGGAACTACTTATAGAGAAGATGTTGTATTTGTAACTATAGATGTGGTGGATCTTTTTACTGTTATCCCTCATGAGAAGGGTTTATCATGGTTTGAAAAACACTTATGAGCTGTGATTTTTTTTAACTCAAATTAGTGAATTTCATGGTCTGTGTTGAAATATAATTTTGCATTTTATGAAGGTGAAATATTTAGACAAAATAGTGGTGTAGTGTACCCCCATTTTTGCTAATCTTGTATTATATGCATGGGAATTGTTGTTGTTGTTGTGTCTTTCGGCTTTTCCTGGTTAGGGGTCGCCACAGTGGAACTCCGGTCTGCTAATGATTGGTAGTTGATTTTTACATGCCGAGTTACCAGCCCTGATGCACAACCTTCAACGAAGGTACGCCCATTCACGCATGTCTCCACACAGAAGACGCTCTAGCTGAGAATCGAACTGGACAGCATCTTACTGTGAGGTGACAACTTGAGATGCATTATTAACTCCCTGTATTTTAAATTGTATTTGTACACTGGATTCTTTGATGATGTATATGTTTTATGGATAGGTAACCATGATCATTTAATAGAATTTATTGATTATTTGCAGAGTACTGTAGATCAGTGTGTGTGTGTGTGTGATATACCTTTAAGAAGCTTTCCAGCAAGTCAGCACATGCATATAACTACTGAGCATGTGCAAGCAAGATTGTGAGCATGCAAGTATGTAGTCAGTCAGTTACATAGTTCATTTAAATGTAATGTTCCTGCCATCCATCCTGATGTATTTGTGTACAGTAAACTACTTAAACGAACACCCAAGCCTCAACGTCTTCTTAATGCGCATAAGAAGAGTGACATGTTGTCAGAATGGGATCCAGAGTTACAGCCATAAGGCAACCGGTTAAAGTTGTGGGAATATACAGGAGTGGATCATCCCTACTGCTCATACGACTTGCAAAACAGGTCAGAAACGAATTCCAGGTACTAAAACTTGCTTAAATGATTTCTTTTGCTACAAATGTAAAATAAAATACTCAAAATGCTCATAACAAATTTCTATTAAACGAAATGTCTATACTGAAAACCAACCGGAATGAAACTAAACTGAGAAACTACAAAGAGAGCTGACTCCACAGGACTAAGAAATAAAATTTATTGAGCGCTTTTGTCACAAATTGCAGTTGACATCTTCAGAAAAAACAGAGTATCGCCCCTCTACTCCTTAAATACTCATTACAATAACATCATTAAGAGATGTGTATTAAACACCATATACATTTAAAGATACAGACTCCCTTTCTCATCCTTAATACATACAAAGTTAAAAGCATTATTACACTGCTTATGATGTCTAATGATGTTAAATACTTCAAGCCTAAGATGTTAATTTAAATTATATAAAAATAGTAAAATAATATTATTATAGTAATGTAATAGTGTAATAATTATGGTGGTGAGGGCGGCCACGGTGGTGCAGCGGTTAGCATTGTTGCCTCACAGGAAGAGGTTCTCTGGTTCGATTCTCGGCTGGGGTGCCTTCTGTGCGGAGTCTGCATGTCCTCCCTGTGGTCGTGTGGGTTTCCTCCGGGTGCTCCGGTTTCCTCCCACATCCCAAAGACATGCAGTAGGTGGGTTGGTCACTCTAAATTGGCCCTAGGTGTGAGTGTGTGCATGTGTGTGCCTTCTGTGGAAGGTTGGGTGCCGGGCTGGCAACTCAACACTGTAAAATTCCACTGCCAATCATGAGTGGACAGATGATCCGCTGTGGCAACCCCTAACCCGGAAAAGCCGAAAGAAGAAGAATAGTGTAGCAATAAAAGTTATCAAATTACATAAAAAAAATTGCTTTTAGCTTCAAAAGACTAGTTAATGAAACCATGTCATTCAGTCCTGGGATAATGTTGGCATTAACCCTCAATTGCCATAACAGTTCTGTATATTCAAACAGATATTCCATAGGGCATCCTCTCTCATCCACCAAAAGTTGTTCAAGAACTGTGAATTTTAAATTGTGACTTGGATAGATATTGCTATGCTTAGCCAGTGAATTTTTTAAGTTCACTTTCCTAATGTCATATAAATGTTGGTAAATGCATGTTCAAAAAGCATTCTTGGTTTTGCCTATATAAAAACAGGCACAGGTCTGACAAATACCAGCATATATGACATTCTTACTACTACAGTTGTACGTATGTAGTAGTTTCACCCATCCATAACCTTTAAGGAGCAGTCTGTCACCTTCCAAAATATATTTGCAGTGAGTACACTGCCTACATTTAGACAATCTCCCTTGTTCCCCAGAGGTATTTCCACCTTTTTTTCCTCTCTAAAATGCTTTTAACACTAGTGTCCTTTCTATACACAACCACTGGGGCTTCCCCAATCCTCTCTCTCAGATCTGGGTCCCTTGTCAAAATAAACCAATTCTTGAAAACAATGTCCCGAATCAGTGGGAACTGGGGTGTGTAAGTTAATATGAGGCCATGGTGGAAACAACCAGGAGATGAATTACTGTTCTCCAATGAAGCACACAGTCTGGTGATGTCAATCCCTAACAACGGATAGAAGTGGCCCAACTACGACCAGTTGTATGATTTTTTACTGTTACTCAATTCTAGTACTACGTTTCTGGAATTTACTATGGAAACCAATTTAGATTCCATCAATTATTTGGACATTAGGATTAGCAAAGATTATGCTACTGCACAATTTTGCTCTACCATTTATCGTAAACCAACTTACTTGAACTCCCTCCTTCATTATGAGAGCGGTACCCAGTCCATGAAAAACGCTCCCTTGTTAAAGGTCAGGGAGTGAGGCTGACTCGCATGATTAGTAAGATTGAAGATTTTTATGAAGAAATGGATGTTTTATTGAGGATGTTGGTACAAAGAGGTTATCCAGAACATTTTGTGGCATCCTTATTGGATGAAGTGACCAAGAAGAGATTAGAGGGCCACTTCACAAAGTAAAGTTGTTTAAAAGAATATTTCACAAAATACAGTTATTTCAAAGTATATTTTGCAGAGTACAGTATTTTAAATAGCTTATTGTGTGTTTGAGTATTATTACAAGTATCTGGTGTGTGTGAATGTTCATACATAATTACAAGGCCCAATTTTGTATTTTGTTTTACTATAGTCTGTGGGCATGGCAGAAGGCTTTTGCAGACCCAGAGTGCTTGTGTTTGATAATAATATTGCAGAAAATTGGAGAGTGTTTGAGGAGTAATATGATATTTTCATACAGGCTGCTTTTTCTGACAACAACACACGTACAAAGGCATTTGTTGTACTTAATTTAGCTGGCTCAGAGGCCAATGAAGGAGAACATTCATTTGTGTATGCACCTGCTGTGTTTGCAGGGGAGGAGGAAGACCGCCAAATTGTGGTACTGGCTAAAACAAGGGAAGACCCAGAATGTTTAAAATGTAAATTTAGAAAATTGTGTAACCCCCAAATGAATGTTACAGCGGAAAGGCACTTATTTTACACAAGGATCAAAAGCCTGGCAAACCTTTTGCAGCATATGTAACTGACTTGAGAAACAAGGCTAAAATGTGCAGATTTGGTGATTTGAGAGATGAGTTGATAAAAGACAGGCTTGTGTGTGGTATTAATAATGTGAGAGAGAATTTGCTTTGAGAGAGTGATTTAATATTGACTAAGGCCATTGAGATTTGTCAGATGTATAAGCTTACAGAAAAGCACACAAGTATGCTTACAAATGAGAATAGCTGTAGAAGGCACAGTGACAAAGCTCATGTTGATAGTATGCAGCACATTATTAAAGGAAACATGCCCCACCACTTTGTAGCTACTGCAGGTCCTGCAACAGTCCCTAGGAAACCCGGAGTCTTTCTAGCAAATTCCAGAGCATGCTCAGTGAAGCATAAGGGAGATTCAGCAAATTCAAAAGATGTGCCCCCACCTAGCTCATAGTCAGCTGTCATAATTGTGGTGGTAATCATGAACCCAAAAAAGAAAAGTGCTTAGCTTTTGGTCAGCAGTGTCATTCTTACAATAAGTGGAATCATTTCAAAGGGCTTTGTAAATCAAATAAGGCACATTCTTTTATTAAAAGAGGGCATTCCAAGGGGCAAGTTGATCAGTTAGAAAGCTGCAACCCTACTTGTTATGTTAATGATGTGTCCATGCATGGTGAAACAGTCAGTGCAGTAGATTTGTGGGCAAAGAATGAGATATTTTGTACTGTTTGGATTATGGGAGTCCTGTAGAGCTCAAAGTAGACACTGACTCAAAGTACAATGCTATGTCAGCAGAAACATTTGCTAGAGTAAAAGCTGCAGAAAAACTTGATTTGACAAAGTGTACAAAGCTTGTTGCTTATGGTGGTGAAGAAATTCAAACTAAAGGCTCAGTACTGCTTTCATGTTACTCTGCTGGGAACAGCTATGACTTGCAATTTTTCATAGTCAAGAGACATGTGCAGTCATTATTAGGCCTCAGAGACAGTTTGAAATTAGGATTGCTTTCATTTAATAAAGAAGTTCGCCATGTAAGCCTAAATTACAACAGCTCAAATTTTGCCCAAACTATTTTTTCTGAGTATGCTGATGTTTTTGCAGACAAACTAGGCAAATTGCCAGTTTTGTACTGTATGAAGTTAGACCCAGAGGTCAGCCCAGTTATCAGACTAGCACAGAAAGTTCCAGTAGCTCTGCAGAACATAGTCAAGCCGAGCTAGACAAAATGGTGCAGCTAGGAGTAATTTGTCCAGTAGAAGAACCTACTGAATGTGTATCCTCCATGGTAGTAACTGATAAGAAAAGCTCAGATGATATCAGAATATGTATTGAACCAAGAGATTTATTTATTGACATTTGTTTACCGGGAAAGTCCACTAGGCCACAGTGAGCCCATTTGCAGTGGAGGCCCGGGGAGAAAAGCTGTAAGACAAGTAACAAACTGAAATACAACATAAAAAGCAAAAATCCATAATAATAATAATAATAATAGGAACAATTTATAATGAGCATGTTCTACTATACACAGTGGAGTCCGGCGCTACAGGTTCTAAGTCACAAGCAATTGTATTGAGAGTATAATACAAATAAATTCTGTAGAATTACACAGTTTTAGTGGAAATTCAGACATGAAGTGGTTACATAAGGAGTGTTAGTAGCAGGAGGAATCAGTGTAAACATTCCCAGTCAATAAAAGTGTGGAAAAAAATTAGTTTAGGAAACGTCTAGTGAAGATATAAAATTAGAGATAGAATGGTTCGAGAGGCTAGAAAGTGTAGGAGCAATGCAAGGTAGTTAGAGGCACTAGAATTGTATAGGAGGAAAGCTGACACGAATGGGGAGAAAAGGTCAAGTAATGGCTTTGTGGGTAGGAGGAGGTGCATTTGTGCAGTTACATATCCATTTAGAAAGGAGATGATTGTGTAGGACAGTTTTGAAGTTAGAGGGATGTTGTTCACTAAGTATAGAAAAAGGGAGGTTATTCCATATTCTGGCAATAGTCCAAGAGTATAATAGTTTACCTGCAGGTAGGTTTGGTTTATGAATTTGGTGTCCAATCATAGTGGCCTAAGTGGGGAGTAGGGGGGATTTGAGGGCTAAGGGACAGGCAGCCTTGTAGTTTATAGATAAGTTTATGTGAAATGGTTAGCTGTAAGAGTAATAAGTAATGGGGGAATTCTAGCCATTGCAGTTTTCTTAATGCACTGCAGTGATGGGAGGAGTGCTGGCTGACTGTGACAAATTTGGCAATCTTGTTGTAGCAGGATTCTAGTTTGAGTTTCAGGCATAACTATAGATTAATTAAGAAGGGTGCACCATAAGTTAAAGATGGTAGGAGATAGGAGAGGGCTAAAACTTGTTTGGTTGGTGAGGAGAGAAACCTATTATCCCTGTATAGAAGCCCAAGCCACTGGGGATGCACAAGCCAGTGCATTTCTTTGTGCCTGTCCCATGTGGACACCAGTAAATATTTACATACTGGATCAGTCAAGGCCCGGGTTAACAACAACCACCACCACCAGTACTGTTAGCCAACAGGGTGCTGGCGGAAATTGGGTTACTGTTGGCCGAAGGAGGAGAGGAGGTGGAAGGCATAGCTGAAGGCAGGAAGAGAGGAGAAAGGCTAGGACTGTGGTAGTGAGGGTCGGAACTTTGAATGTTAGCAGTATGACTGGTATAGGGAGAGAGCTAGCTGATATGATGGACAGAAGGAAGGTTGGTATATTGTGTGTGCAAGAGACCAGATGGAAGGAGAGTAAGGCTAGATGTATCACAGGTGGGTTCAAATTGTTTTATCATGGTGTGGATGGGAAGAGAAATGGTGTAGGAGTTATCCTGAAGGAACAGTATGCTAAGAGTGTTTTGGAGGTGAAAATAGTGTCGGATAGAGTGATGTTTATGAAGCTGGAAATTGATGGTGTAATGAGGAATGTTGTTAGTGCATATGCTCCACAAGTTGGGTGTGCGATGGATGAGAAAGAAACATTTTGTAGTGAGTTGGATGAAGTCATGATGACTGTACCCAAGGGAGAGAGAGTGGTGATTGGAGCAGATTTCAGTGGGCATGTTGGTGAAGGGAACAGAGGGGATGAGGAAGTGATGGGTAGGTATGGTGTTAAACAAAGGAATGCAGAAGGTCAGATGGTAGTGGATTTTGCAAAAAGGATGGACATTGCTGTGGTGAATATGTATTTTAACAAGAGGGAGGAACATAGGGTGCATACAAGAGTGGAGGAAGATGCACACAGGTGGATTATATCCTATGTAGGAGGGCAAGTTTGAAGGAGATTGGAGACTGTAAAGTGGTGACCGGGGAAAGTGTAGCTAAGCAGTATAGGATGGTGGTTTGTAAGATGACGTTGGTGATCAAGAAGAGGAGGTGGAGTGTGAAGGCAGCACCAAGGATCAAATGGTGGAAATTGAAAAAAGGTAATTGGGAGGTGGAGTTTAGGGAAGAGTTAAGACAGGCACTGGGTGGCAGTGAAGAGTTACCAAATAGCTGGGTAACTGCAGCAGAGCTAGTAAGGGAGATTGCTAGAAAGGTGCTTGGTATGACATCTGGACAGAGGAAAGATGACAAGGAGACATGTTGGTGGAATGAGGAAGTACAGGAGAGTATACAGAGAAAGAGGTTGGCAAAGAAGAAGTGGGATTGTCAGAGAGATGAAGAAAGTAAACAGGAGTATAAGGAGATGAAGTGCATGGCAAAAAGAGAGGTTGTGAAGGATAAGGATAAGGCTTATGAAGAGTTGTATGAAAAGTTGGACACTAAGGAGGGAGAGAAGAACCTGTACTGACTGGCTAGGCAGAGGGACCAAGCTAGGAAGGATGTGCAGCAGGTAAAGGTGATAAAGGATAATGAGGGAAACATATTTACAAGTGAGGAGAGTGTGTTGAGCAGATGGAAAGAGTACTTTGAGGGATTGATGAATGAAGCGAATGAGAGGGAGAGAAGGTAGGATGATGTGGGGATAGTGAATCATGAAGTGTAATGGATTAGCAAGGAGGAAGTAAGGATAGCTATGAAGAGGATGAAGAATGGAAAGGTTGTTGTTCCAGATGACATACCTGTGGAAGCATGAAGGTGTTTAGGTGAAATAGCAGTGGAGTTTTTAACCAGATTGTTTAATGAAATTTTGGACAGTGAGAGGATGCCTGAGAAATGGAGAAAAAGTGTTTTGGTACCGATTTTTAAGAATAAGGGTGATATGCAGAGCTGTAGTAACTACAGAGGGATTAAATTGATCAATCACAGCATGAAGTTATGGGAAAGAGTAGTGGAAGCTAGGTTAAGAAGGGACATGATGATTAGTGATCAGCAGTATGGTTTCATGCCGAGAAAGAGCACTACAGATGCGATATTTGCTTTGAGAGTGTTGATGGAGAAGTACAGAGAAGGTCAGAAGGAGTTGCATTGTGTATTTGTAAACTTAGAGAAAGCATATGACAGGGTGCCTAGAGAGGAGTGGTGGTACTGTATGAGGAAGTCGGGAGTGTCAGAGAAGTATGTAAGAGTGGTACAGGATATGTACGAGGGTAGTGTGACAAGAGGTGAGATCTGTGGTGGGAGTGATGGATGTGTTTAAGGTGGAGGTGGGATTACATCAGGGATCAGCTCTGAGCCCTTTCTTATTTGCAATGGTGATGGACAGGTTGACCGACGAGATCAGACAGGAGTCCCCGTGGAATTTGATGTTTGCAGATGACATTGTGATCTGTAGTGAGAGTAGGGAACAGTTGGAGGAGACTCTGGAGAGATGGAGATATGCTCTAGAGAGAAGAGGAATGAAGGTCAGCAAGACTAAGACAGAATATATGTGTGTGCGAATGAGAGGGAGGATAGAGGAATGGTGAGGATGCAAGGAGTAGAGGTGGTGAAGGTGTATGAGTTTAAATACATGGGCTCAGTAGTTCAGAGTAATGGTAAGTGTGGAAGAGAGGTGAAGAAGAGAGTACAGACAGGCTGGAGTGGGTGGAGAAGAGTGTCAGGAGTGATTTGTGACAGATGAGTACCAGTAAGAGTGAAAGGGAAGGTCTACAAGAGGGTAGTGAGACCAGCTATGTTATATGGGTTGGAGACAGTGGCTTTGACAAAAAGGCAGGAGTTAGAGCTGGATGTGGCAGAGTTAAAGATGTTAAGATTTGCACTGGGTGTGACAAGGGAGGACAGGATTAGGAATAAGTATATTAGAGGGTCAGCCCAGGTTGGAAGGTTTGGAGACAAAGCCAGAGAGGCAAGATTACATTGGTTTGGACATGTGCTGATGAGGGATGCTGAGTATATTGGGGAAAAATGCTAAGGATGAAGCTACCAGGTAACAGGAAGAGAGTAAGGCCTAAGATGAGGTTTATGGATGTGGTGAGACAGGACATGCAGGTGGTTGGTGTGACAGCAAGATGAAGAGGACAGGAAGAAATGGAAACAGATGATCCGCTGTGGTGACCCCTAATGGGAACAGCCAAAAGATGATGAGGAGAAGCCCAAGTTTTTTATGGGTTTTATTAATATTGAATTAGATGTGCAGGTTGAACGTTAGGTCTTTATATATTATGACTCCTAATAGTTTGGTACTAGCTACTATTCCAATTTTAATAGAGTTTAGTGAGAGTATATTGAAATTTTCTTTGTTAAATGCTTTATTTCTTTTGGGCGTAAACAGCATAAGTTTAGTTTTTTGTCGTTTATAGAGAAAGATGTTTTTTGGAGCCAGGAGTCTACTGTACAGAATGCTGTTTGTATCATTTGTTGCAGAGTTGTGGGTTAGGTGCAGAGCAAATTATGGTTGAATCATCTGCATACTGCACTAGAGAGGCATTCGGAATAGTTTGGTGAATATTATTGATGAATATATTAAATAGGAGAAGTCCTAAGTTTGAGCCTTTAGGGACGCTTATAGGGTTGTGAAGGTAGGGAGAGAGAGAATTTTGCCATTTGACAACATGTTGCCTATCTGAGAGATAGCATTTAGACCAATTAAGAGACTGAGAGGATAACCCTGTAGAAGAGAGTTGAGACAGGAGAATGGCATGGGATATAGTACTGAATATTTTTGATAGCTCCAGAAAGAGAGCTGATACTGTATGACCTAAGTCGTGGGTTTTGTTAATGATATATCGAACATCCACGAACACTTGACACACCGAACACTTTATTGTAAAGCTTTCGGGTCCACACCCTTCATCAGTACATAGTAACTGTGTTTTCTCATCATTTAAAAAGGAGGTGTAATTAAACCACATGCTTCAGCCAGCCTATCACTCTAACCACTAATTAAATTTTAAAGAAAAATGTTACTATCTAAAAGTATAATAGATGTAGATATAGAGGGATAGAGGGAGATTGATTGGAGGAAGTAGAAGCCCAGTTGATATTCATGTCACCTAAAATAATAGTTTCATTTTTTATAGTAGAAGAAACCCAGGATAGTATATCTTCTAAAACTGGGATGTTGTTTCCAGGGGGAATGTAAATGACTTTTATGCTAAGTATTTTGGAATTGTTCATATCTAAGAATGAGATTAGGATCTCGGCATTTTGAAAATGTGGAATAAGATCAGTTAATGGGACTTAATTGAGAGCATTGGGGTAGATTATGGTGACACCACCTCCTTTTTTTATGATGTCTGTCTACTCTTAATTATGTTGAAATCAGGAGGGAGAAATTCAGAGTCTTGAATGGAGGGTTTTAACCAAGTTTCAGTGGCAGCTAGGATGTTGGTTCTATTTTGGGTAAGCCAGGCACGGAGCTTAGAGGTTTTGTTACAAATGCTTTGTAAGTTTATAGTAGTTAAGTGGAGACATTTTGCCAGTTTAGGAGAGTTACAATGTTGAAATAAAAGTAGGGTTTGGGGCCTTGGGTTGGATGAATGTTACCAGAATGTATAAGGGAAGAAAAGACAGAATATAGCCTGCAGCTAGAGTCTAAAAGCTTATTGAGAAATATGGGAGGAAGATGTTTTAGAAAGTTTTGTTTCTAGTGTAGGGAACAGTTAGAGGTTTTGTAACAGAGAAGAGGAGTTGAGAAATAAAGGCTAGGGCTGATGTTAGAGTAATAGACAGCATTGGAGTCAGTATGTTGGGTTGTAACATTAAGACTGGTAGTTAGAGAGTAAGGACTTAATGCTGTGAGATTTGAGAAAAGTAGAAGACATATAGTTAGTGGGAAGAGGATTATAAACTGTAAGAATAATGAGGACATGGCAGGGGAATACAATTGGGTGAGCATTTGGAAACCTACATAATTAAGACGAAGTAATGGGGTAAGTAAGTGGATAATGAGAGAGTAGGCATGAATGGGCATAAGAAGGTGTGGCTATGAGATTATAAATGTAATGAAAGAAGGGGTGGGTGTGAATAGGGGTAGGGTGGAGGAGCAAAGTGAACCCAGAGTGGAGCTACACCTTGTTCAAAGTGTAAGCCCACAAAAAAATTTGGAAAGAGCTCTGGAAAATCTGGAGCCTCTTGTATTGTGGTACATAGTAAGGTCAGAGCCTAACCTAGCTGGCAGGAGACAAAAAGATAAAGATAAAATGAGAAAAATATAGTTGTTAAAATAGTGCAAAGGGTATGGAGAAAGTTGGAAGGGGAGGGACTAGTCAGCCCCGATGATGTGCAGCTCTGTAATAGTGGGGATTGGACACTAACAGGTTAAAGTATCACCGTGAAATATAATAGCTATCTACTAAGCAATAAGCACACACATGAATTTTAATGAAATTATAGCTGGTACTGTTTCTGAAGTAGCTCTGAAGTATTGGAAGGCAGGATTATTAAAACCGACCATGTTGACTTGAGTGTTGATAGTCCAGAGGAGATGGATGGGGTTTACCACTTATGGAAGAAAGGAAGAGCAAGGAATGTCAAATACAAGCCTGAAAAACAACTTTCTATCTAGAGTTACATGAACAGAGAGAATAACATGCAGAGAAGTATATATGTAGAAAGTCAGAAGTGGGTTAATGGCGAGGATGTGAGGATAAGTAGGAAGGGGCAGACACAGATTATAGAAATAATGTAATGTAAATGAAAGTCTAAGCAAGAAGGCAGAGAAGGAAAGGAAGAGGTATTCACAAGCAGAGCAAGTCAGGAGAGGAGGGTAAAAGTGTTAGTAAACGACATTACCAGAATGGGTGAAAGAGTGAACTGCAACAGTATATTACAGGAAAACCTGCATAAAGTATGCAGACTAAATAAAAATCAATATACAATGCAATTAGTTAATACATATGCTTGCATTATGTACACTCCCTACAGCAATGCTAGATAATTAAAAGCAATGCAGGGATAACTGGTTCAAGTAAACATTCCTATAAAGACACTCTGAGCAGCTAATAGTTAACGGTGAAAAACAAGCCCTATGAGGAGCTACATATCATGGGTGCCACACATTACAACAATACTAAACAGTTAAATGCGAGCAGAGAACAACTGCCGATACATTCACATATTGCATAGAAACAGTATAATTACAACGTAGTAGTGTACTCACTATTTTTACAACTTCTATGTTTCACTAACAGTTATAAAACTTCTAAGATTTACTTACAATTGGACATACGCTGCCGCTAGTCAGCTGCATTCTGCATAGAGACTATAAAATCTCAGAGTTTATTACACATTGAAAATGAATATGCAACCAGTCCAAAATAGAGTTAAACCTACTATAGGCTCTTGTTTTGCATAGTAGTAGATAAACAAGTAACAAAAATGGCTTGCAACACAGAAAAATACGCAGAGTAACTTATAGTTGCAAATGGCTGAGACAAGTCCAGTTAGCCCCAAAGTCAGGGAGTGCACATCATCAGTGACCAGTAGCTTTAATGGATGGTAAGCTGGAAATAAAATAGTGCAGAATTCCAGGGTTAGATTTTTAAATCCGCAAAGGATGATAGGTGCAGGTATGTGAGCAGGTATCGCTGGACAAACCAGCAAGAACTCAAGGCGGGTACACTAGAGCAGAGAATAATAATCTACACCTTTTTCAAAATGTAAGCCTGCAAAAAACAATGTGGAAAGACCTCCAGTAAGGCCTCTTGTATTGTGGTAGTCAGTAAGGTCAGAGCCTAACCTAGTTGGCAGGAGACAAAAAGTAAAGATAAAATGAGAAAAATATAGTTGTTAAAACAGAGCAAAGGGTATGGAGAAAGATGGAAGGGGAGAGACTAGTCAGCCCTGGTGATGCACAGCTCTGTAATAGAGGGGAGCAGACACTAACAGGTTAAAGTATCACTGCGAAATATAATAGCTGTCTACTAAGCAATAAGCACATACATGAATTTTAATGAAATTATAGCTGGTACTGCTTCTGAAGTAGCTTTGAAGTACTGGAAGGCAGGATTATTAAAACCAACCACGTTGACTTGAGTGTTGGTAGTCGACAGGGAATGGATGGAGTTTACCACATGAATTGTATGAAATTATAGCAGGTACTGTTTCTGAAGTAGCGCTGAAGTATTGGAAGGCAGATCTGAGTAAAGCATTAAAAAGGCCTCATCATCCAAGGCACACAGTCAAAGAGGTTGCTGTCCTCATGCCAAATCCCACTGTTTTTTTCTGTCTTAGAGGCAAAGACTTAATTTTGGCAAGTTTTGCTTGACCAAAAATCTTCATTGTTAACCACATTCAGTATACCTGAGAATGCCATTTGGAATAAATTCTGCCAATGAAGTCTTTCAACATGCAGTGGAGCAATTTTTTTTCTGGCTATCCCTGTGCTGTTATAGTAGATGATATTCTTGTAGGAGGCAGTGGTGAAGTTGAACACAAGAGAAACCTCAAAAAAGGTCTGGAAAGATCATGCAAAGTGAATCTTAGGCTGAATCTTCAGAAGTGCAAGTTCAGGCTGCAAGAAGTTACTTATGTTGGTCACTTGTTTACCAGTTCAGGCTTATGACCAGATCCTTCAAATCAAACAGCAGTTCTCGAGATTCCAACTCCAGACAATGCCCAAGCCCTACAATGTTTTCTTGACATGCTCAACTATGTAGGCAAGTTCATCCCAGATTTAAGCCAACTTTCAGCAATGCTCAGAGAGCTGACATGCAAAGATGTTATTTGTCATGGTCAGAACAGCCCTAAACAGTATTTGATGTCCTGAAACAGAAAGTTGCTAACACATCAACTCTCAGCTACTATTATGTTCACTATCCAGTTACTCTTTCCTGTGATGCATCTAAATTTGGTCTAGGTGCAGTCATTCTTCAAGAGGGTAGACCAGTAGCCTATGCACTGAGAACTCTTACTCAGACTGAGATGCAGTATGCCCGGATTGAGAAAGAGATTTTGGCAATTATGTTTGCATGTTTGAGCATGTTCAGAGTTACATGATTATATTTGTGGTCAACCTATCCAGACTGAAACTGACCACCAACCTCTTGTTACTGTTTTGAGAAAGCCTATGCACATAGCTCCAGCAGTACTGCAACATATGATGCTCAAATTGCTGAAGTACAATTTCACTCTTGTTTACACAAAAGGCAAACTTCTTTATCTTGTTGATACTTTATCCAGATCACCCCCCAAAATACACAGAATGGCATAACAATGACCAACTTGATTTTGAGGTCATGAAAGTGAGAGTTTTTTCTTCTACACATCACTGTGAGCTCAGAACTCACACAGCTTCAAATCCAATTCTCCAGAAGCTAAACCTCTTTATCAGTCGATGATGGCCTTCAAAGCAATCTTGTTTATCAGTAGAAGTGCAACCATATTTTCCTTACAGAGATGAGATTGATTTTGTCAGACAATGGTATCATCATGAAAGGTCCTAAGGTGATTGTTCCAAAATCCTTGCAACAAGAGTATATTAAGATCTTGCATCGTGGCAACTCAGGAGCTGATTTTACCAAAAGAAGGGCAAGAGGTCTAGTATTTTGGCCTTCTATTTCAAGAGATATTGAGAAAGTACTTTCATCTTGTTCAGTATGTAATAGTACAAAGCCTCATCAACGAAAGAACCACTTCATTTAAGCCAAATTCCTGAACTACCGTGGTTGGCAGTAGCCACAGATAGTTTTGAGTGGAATGATTACCATTATTTGGTATTAGTAGACTCTTATTCATATTGGTTCGAGATTGACCTACTTCCCAACCTAACTTCCAATACTGTCATTACTAAATTGAAGAGATATTTTTCTGTCCATGGTATTTCGCATTTATTGTTGACAATGGTGCACAGTTTACTAGTCAGTAGTTCAAGAAATTTGCAGAAGAGTGGGACTTTGTTCATATTACGAGTAGTCCTGAATACCTACAGTCAAATGGCTTGTCTGAATGTGCAGTTCAAAGTGCAAAACAGCTGTTAGAGAAATCCAGACATGACAATACCAATGTTTTTCTCAACTCGTTAAATCTCAGAAACATTCCTCGTGATAATCATCTTGGCTCACCTGCCAGAGACTTATGTCAAGATAAACCAGAACTACACTACCAATCAGTAGTAATTTATTGGTTCCAAGTGCAAAAAGCAACAAAGCAGTAAAAGCCCAACTGTTGAAAAAGTGTTTGTCCTAGAAGTCTTACTATGATAAAACCAGCAAACCACTCAGTTCATTTGAAAAAAGGGGAGATAGTGAGGATGCAGATGTCAAAAGGTTTTGATCACATCGGATTTGTGAAAGGTTTGTGTCAAGAGATGAGATCATACATTGTGTAATCACAAGGAATGGAATTCAGAAGAAATCGGAAGCATTTACCAGTGTCTGAACCAGTGTTACAGCATCTTGCCTGAGACAAAGATTCTAGTTCTCAGAGTGACTTGTCCAATGTTCGTGTTCCAGAGGACATGCCATCAGTAATCCCTGTTCCTGAGAAAATCCCTGAAACTCCTCAAGCAGAACATTCCACAATGACTGTCCCTGCTGCTAAACCCAGTCCTAAGTATTATGTCACGAGATCAGGTGACATCTGGAAACATACTTCCAGATACACGGCGACCTGAATATGACCGTAGTTTTTCTTTATTACTGTCTGCATAATTGCATGCCTATTAAAATGTTATTGTTTATATGAGACAGCTCAGCAAAGAGGGAGGATATAGATCAGTGTGTGTGATATACCTTTAAGAAGCTTTCCAGTGAGTCAGCACATGCATATAAGTACTGAGCACATTCAAGGAAGAGTGTGAGCATGCAAGTATGTAGTCAGATAGTAAATTTAAGTTTAATGTTCCTGACATCCATCCTGATGTATTTGTATACAATAAACTACTTAAATGAGCACCTAAGCCTCAACGTCTTCTTAATGCACATAAGAACAGTGACAAGTGCCACCCCTGTATCACCACATTCTTTAGATTTACTTATCAAATACACAATGGTGAGCCTTATTATTTAGATAGTTCTGCTTTCAAAAGTCATGGATATAAGAAATATACTTCTAGAATATATCAAAAGCCTATTTATTGTAGCTTCTACCTTCATTTTAATAGTGAACTTCTTTTTTTTTTCCAAAAAAGGAATATTGTAAAGGGACAATTTGTAAGAGCAGATTCTATGACCTCTCAATTCAGTGACTTTTTTTATAAGAATGTGATTTTGTAAAAAATATGTTTTTACAGAAAGGGTATCCAGAATTAGTATTAGATGAGTGTTTGATTGAGGTAGTTTATGAATGGGGTACTAAATATGTTCCCATTGTCATTGATAGTAATGCAAATAATTTACAACTGGAAGTGATGCTTCCCAATTTATTTGAACGTAAACAGAATAAGTCGTTCCAAAAAGCTCTTTGCTCGGAATAAAGTCAGAATACAAAATGTATCAAAAAGTTGGTGTTCAAATATTGGCATATGTTTAAACAGTTACCCATGTCATTGAATAGTTTTTAGAACCCCCTAAGATTGTATAAGAAAGGAAGATGCTTACAAAATGTATACAAAATGAAAAAAAGATGGGAGTAATAATAACATGCCAATAAAAATGGGTACATTAAAATTGTGGAGCATATAAACAGTGCCCTTGCATTGTTAATTTTGAAAGTATTAATTTGGTCTCCAGAGAAAGGCATTAAACAAATTCTTTTTATAATTGTAACTGTTTTGGAGTGGTATATATGGCTATATGTGAACTGTGTGGCTTCTTTTACATAGGTAAAACTGAAAGTACTCTAAGAAAGCACATGTATGAACGTGTATATGACATTTCTAAAAATAATGATACAGATATTTTAGTAAAATATCTTTGAGAATGCCCCAATAGATGTTTGAAGTTTTTTTTCTTTAAAAGATGAAAAAAGATCCAAGAGGGGGTTAATGGGAAGATAAACTTGAATAGAGTGAATTAATTTGGCAATTGATACTAGAAGCAAGCAATGAACCAGGTTTAAATAAATTATTTCAGTAGTTCTTGTATTAAAACTGAGGTCCGCAATATTATGATTTATTTTATTTATTGTGTGTGTGTGTATATATACATACATACATATATATATATATATATATATATATATATATATATATATATATATATATATATATATATATATATATATATATATGTATATATATATATATATATATATATGTGTGTGTGTGTGTATATATGTGTGTGTATTAATTATATGCAGTTATTTTTTTTTATTCTTTAAATAGAAAGATGAAGATGTTCTGGCTCTTTAAATATTTCAGTAAGGGGAGACGTATTATGCTTTATTGTATTAATTACGTACATTATCCTTTTGGATTGATGTATAAATGTTGTCATTGTGGCAAGGAATTTCAATTCTGATGAAGTCCTTAATAGTAGAAGGATGAAAGCACTTAACTGTGTAACTGTGTGTTACTGATTTTGTTTTTAGGAATAACATTTAATTTTCATTACAATATTGTGGTCCCAGCTTGGATTTTCAGCGAGTTATTTGTATAATTTTTGGTGACTGATTATGGAGAACTTTCCTATGGTTATACACCAGACTTTGTTCTTTGATTATATTATTTTTGACAAATGGGGTTCTAATACATCAGGGATATAGATTGCAGTGGGAATCTTTCCTTCCTTTTCAAGGTTTTCCTCTTCATCCACCAGATCAAACTTTTTCACTCCAGCCATTCATCATCTGCTGACTCAGGAGGTGATAGAAGTTGTCCCTCTTTCTCTGAAAGGGAGAGGTTTTTATCCTTGAATATGTGTGGTACGAAAGACAGAAAGAAGTTTGTTGGAGACCATTCCTAAACTTTTTTTTTTCTAAACCAGTTTGTAAAACTCCCAAAGATCAAAATGCTATCTCTTCACCATCAGTTATTTCTGATCTCTGTTTTAAGTTTCTTAGTAACTAGATTTAAGGAATGCTTATCATCACATTTATATAGCCTCAGATTTCAAATACTTCATAAGGTATTCTGTGACTGAGTTACATTTTCAGTTCTTTGCATTATCCTTTGGGTTTTCCACTGCTCTAATGGTTTTCACATAGTGTGTAGCTGCAATCGTAGCATATTTAAGACTGTAAGGTATTCACATTTTTCCTTCTTTAGATGATGTGCTTATTTTTCAGATTTCAAATATTTCACAATATGTTCTGTGTCTGAGTTTAATCTTCATTTCTTTGTATTTTGGGTTTAGCACTGCTCCAAGGATGTTTACATAGTGTGTAGCTCCAATCATAGCATATTGCAGACTGCAAGGTATTCACATTTTTCCTTCTTTTAGATGACATGCTTATATTTGCAACTTATTTTTTAAAGTGTCAAGAATCTCTCACTTGGGTGAAAGAGCGCTTTCACAGATGGGTTTCAGGAGAACATCCAAAAGTCTTGTTTGACTCTTTTTCATAGGATTGTTTTCCTGTGTTGTCTCCTATATAACTGAGTTCAAAGAGCTTTACTTCCACAGGAAAAAGTAGATCTAAGTGTAGATTTTTTCTTGAGTTTTCCACTTATTTCAGAACTTCAGCAAGGGAAGTTCTCAGGATTTTAGGAGTCATGGCATCCATGATTCTCATGATTCCTCTAGCCAGACTCCACGTAAGAGAAACTTCACTGGTACCTAAAATCTATGATTCTTATTAGGCTTTGTAAAAAGGAAACTGCTTTGATGAAGAAACCAGTTTTATCGGAGTCAGTGTCTCCCATTTTCCTTTCCAGCTACAGTACAGTCTGTAACTACAGACACCTTAGACTTTGCTTGGGGAACTGTGTCTGTTGGAGTAAAAGTGCAAGGTCTTTGTCTAAAAAAGGACAGACCAAAACATATAAATGTGTAAGAGATGTTGGCAGCAAACAATTCTCTCAATCAACAGTGGTCTCCCTGGACTATTACAAGTCATTACAGACAACACCACAGTAACGTGGTACATAAAGAGATGGGGGGGGGGGACCAGATCTTGTCCTCTGTGTAGACTTGCTATGATGGCATGGGATATAACTTTTCAGCACAGTTTCACTCTCCAAGTATCTTAATACTGTCAGAGTAAAATTTTGTAGCAGATAAGCTAAGTAGGATCAGGACAGACCTTCTCAAATGGAAAATGGATCAGAGAGTCTTCCAGAAATTGATCCAACTATAGGTAACACCTCAGATATATTTTTTTGCCGCCATTTACAACTAAATGGCAAAATTCTGCTCTAGGACTCCTTACAAACTGGCCTGGAAAACAGATGCATTTTCATTTCTTGGATTGAATGTACCTGGATGCTTTTCCATCCTGTTTACTAATGTACAGCATCATTCTGAAGACTGAGAAGGACTCTTCATAGATCTTTGTGGTGACTCCATTCTTAACCAGGCAACAGTAATTTTCCCTTCTCTGGAAGTGGCCGAACGTAATTGCCACAAGATTTCTCACAGACTGGACCTGCTCACAAAAGACAGGGTTTTTGATAGACCTCAGTGATAACTTCAGCTAACTGCCTGGATGATAGAGGTTTAATACCTTTTAGCAAATATTTTCTGAGGGCATGCAGCAGGTATTAATGAAGCAAAGGAACCCACTACTACGAAATCATATACTTAAAGGAAATTGTTTTCTAGTTGGTGCCAAAGAAGAATCATGACCTTTTAAGGCTATTATTTCTCTGGTTCTAAAGTAATTGTGTGAAATTTTAAACTGTGACCTCTCATACTTCTCCATCAAGGTTCATTTGTTGGTTATTTCAGAATGTCTGCCCATAGATCCTGCCCTTTCAATGCATTTCCATGTTGAAATGTTTTTGAAAGGAGTCCATTTGAACCAGACCATCAGCTACATTTGAGGTTCATAACATCACTCCTTCAGCAGTGATGAAATGCTGAACACAGTACAGTTGTGTAAGTAAACGTACTGTAATGGTAGATGTTTGAATGATGACTGCAACAGTAGCCACTCCACTCCATCCCTCCTCCCATCCTTCTTATTTTTGTATACTTTTTATTGCCAGGGTAAGGACTTTCTGTTTACCTAGCATTGACCTCTTTCAGGGTTATAGCCTCCCTCTCTCAGTTTGCATGAAAGCTGTGAAGGGCTTGGCAGCCAAACCACTGATTTTATTCAGCTCTGCTCAAGCTGATAATGGTTTGGGTAAGTGGAAAGAACTGTTAAGCTCTGGAAGCTGGACGGCAGTTATATCCTATGTAGGATACCTGTATAGTTAGTTAACCTGTATAGTTAAGGCTATTGCAATTATATTGCTATTATGTTTGCTATTGCTATGTAGCAACTGCTATTGCTGTAATAGGTTGTGATAAAGAGTGCAACTATACTTTCAACCCAAAGTTGACTTCTTGTACTATATAATAATAATCTTTAACAGTTCTTTTGAATGTATTGCATTTCTTTGTTGTGTTCCAACTTTGACATGTTTTATATTTTTGTTTATTAGAAGCTTTTTGAGTTGTGTTGATTTTAGTACAATCTATACTTTCTTTATTTCTACAAATTTAGAGATAAAAAATGCTTCCCTGAGCCTCTTCTGTACTTCCACCTGCCTTTTTTGTTTGTTGTCATTTGTTAGGCACATAGATGGTTTTCTTCTGCAGGTATCACATTGCAGTATTTTTGGCTTTTCTGCTTGCGTCATTTACTTCTCCACCTTTAGTCTTGCATTGTTCTTGTCTGTTTGCACATTTCCCTATTTCTGTGTATTGATTGTCTTGCCTCCCACTTCTCAGCTATAACAATTGCCCCTGCCTAGTCTTTCTTTTTCTCCCGCCTCTCTCATTGTGCTTAGGTCCTGTTACCTCCTAGTCTTTCTGCAACTGACACAGACTCTGAGCTCGTCTGTCATCATCTTCATTTGCACTACCTCAGTCATTAGCATCCTAGTCCTTGTACTGAGTCTGTACCCTCCTAAACTGCATAGATCCCCTAAGCCTTACTAACATATGTTAACTACATTTTTGAGCCACTTTTTTATTGTTATAGGCTTTTTTCCTAGGTGTTTGAATGCAGTGTGTATTGTTTAACTCCCATTGATTCCTTATAGGTTCATAGGTTCATAGGTTCATACTAGGCTATCTGCCCTGGGGCAATTATAAGCCTAGCCCGATTCTGTATGGCTTACGCCACCTCTTGAATTGAGTATACTGTGCCCTTTTTAAGGTTTAGTTTACTGTGCCTCTGTCTAATAGTAACACAGGAGTAATCCCTGGGACAAACCTATGATCCCCCATCCACCTATCGAGATTCTTCTTGAAGAGATTCAGTGAGGTGCTCTGTCTCACATGAACTGGAATTCTATTCCAGAGTGAAGGGAGCCTCTGGGTTATGAACCTGTCCCTCCAGCAAGTTCTATTTATTTCTGTGCTGAGGTTCAAGTCCCTCGAGCGTGTGGCTGTAAGGGATTTAGATTTACTGAGGTGGAGCATGTCCATTAATTCTGGATTTGACATAGCTTTGTATGTCAGGCATGGATTGCCTCGAAGTAGGCGGTATGCAACTGAGTAGAGCTGGAGTTTTTCTAACCGAACAGCATATGGCATCTGTTTGAGACCCTTGATCCTCTTGGTGAGATACTTTTGGGGTCTTTCTAATTGCTGCAGGTGTCGGGTAAGGTACATCCCAAAAGGGGCATTGTATTCTATGATGGGCCTAATGAGGGATGAGTAAAGGGGCACGATTACCTCTCTTGATCTAGATGTGAAACCCTTTGTGATGAGGTGGGCTATGTAGAAGGTCTTTCTAACCACTTTGGCAATGTGGTTTTAAAGGAGAGATTGCTATCAACTTGGGTCCCCAGGTCCCTAATAACTTTCTCTGTACTTAATGGGTTTCTGCCTATGTGGTAATTTGTGGGCACATTGTTTTTGCCAAAGGGTATGCCTTACATTTTTTGGCATTTAGCTTTAAACCATGGCGCTGGCACCAGTTATCTGTCTCTGTGAGACCTTTTTGAAGGATGTCTGTATCAGCTGGAGAGTCGATTATGGCGCCCAGTTTGCAGTCGTCTGCAAACTTGGTGAGCCATAGTCCTCCCACGTTTGCCTGTACCTCGGAAAAGTATATACCGAACAAGAGTGGTCCCAGGACAGAACCCTGTGGGACGCCACTTGTGACCGGTTTCGAGTCTGACATGGCTCCAGCAACTCTCACTCTGTGGGTTCTGTCTTTGAGCCAGTTTGCGACCCATCTTGTGACATAGGGGTTTATATATAAGCTGGATAGCTTATCTATGATGCCCGAGTGGGGTATTGTGCCAAATGCCTTTGCAAGGTCCAGATAGGCTGTGTGGACTACCTTCCCTTCATCTATGGCTTTGGTGACTGTTTCGAAGAAGTCAACCAGGTTCAAAAGGCAGGATCTGCCCTTGACAAAGCCGAACTGGGTAGGATCTAGCGTCTGTAGGTCCCCAATGTCTTTGTTTATGAGCTCCATGATGATCCTCTCCATAGCCTTGCAGACTAAGCTAGTCAGGCTTATGGGGCGATAGTTTCCAGGGTCCGTAGAGGCTCCACCTTTGTGGAGTGGGACCACTGTTGCTGTACGCCATTCTGTGGGCACATATCCTGTAATGAGGCTGAGATTGTATAGCTGTTTTATTTGAGGGATTAGTTCCTCTTGGAGTTCATGTAGGACACAACCTGGGACGCCATCTGATCCCATGGAAGCAGTGTTTTTTGCTTTGGAGAGGGCAGCCTTCACCTGAGCATCAGAGATGTTTGGGAGGCAGCCGTCTGCCGGGATAGATACTTGCTCTTTTGGGGGGGAGGGGGTGGAGAAGTTTGCACTGAACCTGTCTGCCAGGATATTGGCGATGTCTGTGGGTTCAGTGTATTTTTTGTTGTTTAGAATCAACTCAGAACAAGTCTGGGAGTTGCATCCCAGGTTCCTAACATAACTGAAAAAAGCCTTATGATTGTCTTTGGTGTCCTGTGCAATTTTTCTCTTGAAGCTGGCCTTGGAGGATTTTATGAGGAATCATACTTTTTTGCTAGTACTGATCAGAGATGCCTTCCCTATTAGGGATTTTGCTCTATCATGTAGTAGCATCCTCCTTCTGTTGTACAGTTTATTTATGGCAGGGGTCCACCAGACTGGATGCCTGCCTTTGGATGATTGGGTCTTGGTTTTATTTGGGATAGCATGATCCATGCATTCCTGGAGATGTCCGTAGAATGCGTTTATATAGGATTCTGCAGTTTGGGCCGTAGTTTCCACTGGCCCTGAGGCCTTGAAGGATTCCACTTCGATTTTGAGAAGTGAGAAGTTCGCTTTTGAGAAGTTTTTCACTGTGGTTTTCTGGGCTGGGGATGTGGACATCCAGTGAAATTAATTTATGGTCTGATCTTACCAATGAGGGATATACTTCTGGTGTGGAGCATAGAGTCCCCTTGTTGGTAATGGTCAGGTCTAGTATGTTGTCCCCTCTTCTGGGAGTGGTGACTAGTTGTTCCATAGCATTTCTGTTTATAATTTCCAGGAACCTTTGGGCTAAGGTGCTGAGGCTTGATTAGTGCTCCTAGTCAATGTTTGGGTAGTTGAAGTCGCCCAATATAATGGTGTTCGGAGAGATCTTCATGTTCTCCAGTGTTTTCAGGAAAGCCGAGTGGGATTCCTGACTTTGAGAGGGTGGTCTGTAGGATGCTATAAACTGAAAAGCAGTCTTGCCCACTGTTAGTTGCACATGGATGGTCTCCGATACTTCATGCAATGCCACTAACCTGGAGGTGTGGATATCCTTGATAAATATGGAAACTCCCCCTCCTTTTGTGGTTTGGTCCGGGTTTTGGGGCTGAAAAGCATGATATGAGGTATAGCCTGGTAGTGCTGGGGTGCTCTCTGGAGCCTTGAACCAGGTTTCTGTCACTGCACAGATATCGATGTTCTCCATACTGAGGAGAGCTTCGAGTGCATGCATCTTGAGGTTAAGACTTCTGGCGTTAAGCAGCATTACCCTTAGTTTCTTGTTCCTCGTGCTGTCTATGGGGGTGGGTTTGACTTTTGAGTCTTGCCTAAAAAGGCACTATGGGGGTGGCAAGAGCCTTTGCCAATATCCGAAAGCCCAGTGGTGACAGGTGCAAGCCGTCCCTAGTGAAGCAATGTGGCTTGTCGAGCATGTCATCCCAGGCTGACAGACACTGGATCCCCTTTTGAATGACACCAAAATTTTAGCCAATTGTTAAAATCGATAATTTTGTCTTTGTACTGTGGCATCATTCTAGGTGAGGGTAAGATGCTGCTCAAGGTCAGGGTCATACCAGCCTGGGCTACATGATCAGAGAGCTCCTCTATGTCTCTTTTCATGCAGTCTAGGGAGGTACATCTCAGGTCATTCACACCAGCATGTACAATGACTGAGTCATATTTGTATTTGCTTTGGAGTGATCTGAGTGCTTGCGTTATGTGGCAGATCCTAGCACCCAACAGGCAGCTCACCGTGACCTTCTCTTTATTCAGCCTGGTGAGCAGGACGTCAGTGTGTCTGACAATAGAGTTACCTATTACAAGAGTATCAGGTGTGTTATTCAGCCTTAAGGGCTGTGGCTACTTGGCACGCTGACTTAGTGGGCTATGTCTTGTGCGTGTTTTGTGCCTTTTCCTTCTCCCTTTTTGTGATTGTTTCTGGTTTCCTTTCTCATTCTAAATCCTTGAACTTCTCTGACTTGTTCCTTTGATATTTTCCTTTATGTCCTACCTCCTCACTTAGTTTTTCTTCTCGGTTATGATGAATGTTCTACCAAGCAACCCCCCCCCCCCCCATTATTTGAGGTGTATATTCTGCCCTACTTGAATGAATAATAAGTAAGAGAAGGGTACATAAGATGCAGACAAGCCACTATCCCCGGTTTCATTCTAATATTACCTGACAAAAAAGTTTTACAACCTTCTAATAGCAGGCATCATTAACAAATTCTCTGACTTCTGTTCTTATAGGTTCATAGGTGTGTACTAGGCTGATGGCCCTGGAGCCTTTACAAGCCTAGCCCATAGGATTACCCTGGCATCATGCCACCCAACCTTAGTTCCTAGTGCCTCTGTCAAATAGAGCCACTGTAGTGATCCCCGGCGTGAATGTTCTATTTCCCATCCACTCATCAAAATTTCTCTTGAAGAGGGCCAGTGAGGTGCTCTGCTTGACATGTATGGAAAGTCTATTCCATAGCATGGACAGTCTCTGGGTTATGAACCTGTTCCTCCAGCATGTTCTGTTGATTGTGGTAATGAGGTTGAGACCTCTGGAGCATGTGGTGCTGAGCAATTGGGATTTCTTTAGATGTAGCATTTCTAACAGAGCTGGGTCAGACATGGCTTTGTAAGTCAAGCAGAGATCGTCTCTAAGTAGGTAATATGAGACAAAGAATAGTTGGAGTTTTTTGAGTCTGTCCATATAGGACAAGTGTTTAAGGCCTAGGGTCCTCTTTGTGAGGTACTTTTGTTGCCTCTCCAGTTGTTGCAGGTGTCTTTTTTCTGTTTTAAGCTTCTTAAAACTTAAGGAAAATGTGATAAGCAGCTATGAACACAGATATAATTCTATAGCTCCCCTAACAAAAATGACGTATACAGATAAAGCAAATGTATCATTATGTTCAAAACTTTTGTGTGGGACCCATATTCATAAATTAATGTAGAAACCCTCCTCAACCATTGTATGCAGTGTGAGCACAAAAACGTAGGCCAGCAAGCACTATACTTACAACACAGAGAAAAGAAATAAAGAATATGTGCAAATACTGTTTTTAAATAAGTCCCTTATTTATTTATATCTCATCAACAGCTAGTAATCTATAGGCAAACCGCTACTGGTTTTCATTGTTGGCAAATCTTGCATAGCTCTTCTCATAATTTTTGCATCCATTGTATTTTTTCCTACAGTAATTGTATGTGTATAACCAGTTACTGATGTTAAATTGTTAAATTGAAAATTTGTCGTAATCATCCTAGTGGATGGTATACTTTTACTTGACTGTACTATTTATAGAAATTGCTGAGGTAGATGCACTATTGTCATTTTCAGTGTTACTGTTCTGCTTTAGAGGTTATAGCTAGATTTTGAATCCCGTGCCTATGTATTTTCTTTTAGTTGGCACAGTATTATTTAGGAACCACTGTCTAGAAATTGCTCCAGTGGAAGAAATAATGTCCTGTTCACTGTTAGTGACTGCATTACTTTTGCAAGCTATAGCTATTGTGGCTAGTGCCCAGTGACTGTTCTAATGGAGTACGCAGGTATCCTTAGTTGTTAAAACTTCTGTGATGCTACAAAGTAGCTCTTTAAGATTAACAGTTCTGTCCTAAGAACTGGTGATCATTTTATGGTAAATAACCCTGGCTGTTGTGCTCAGTGCCTAGAATCCCTGGCCCTAAAATTTAGCTTTGTGGTACTGGCAATTCACTGTTAGTGCTAAGTGTTAATTCTGTGGTATAAACTAAAGCTACATTGTTCAACACTTAGCAGCTGTTCTGCAGGTATTTTAAGAAACCTGTATGATACCAAGAGCAAGGAGCAAGTGAATCCAATGGTAGTAGTTGTAACTCCACAAATTTATTGTATGAAATTAGTACTTCGTACCATATAGCCCACTTCCATCTTTTCACTAAGCACTGTTAGATTAGATACCATCTAACCCTCCAACCCCTGACTACTAAGACCAACCTTTAGTCCTCCACACACTAGCTGCATGACTGAACAGTCTGCTGTCATCACATCTGTGGTCATTCTGATCACATTAGATGTTCAAAGGCAGTATATCAACTGTTTTTGCTTGCTAACTGTTCACTGCTACTAGTTTTTGACAGTACAACCTATGAGAAGTGTAAATGTTTGAAAAACATGGAGGCAGACCTCTTGCATCATATCATATATCACATAACCTATACTGAGGCTATAAGTAGAAATTTGCCAAAGCTCCTACAACCCTGTGTAAAAGATCTCTGTTTCAACATACAAGGCAAACACCTGCTCCCTCTCTACTCATGCGTACTGTAAATTATCTCATCCAAGTGTCACCAGAAAGTCGATCTACATCTGTAAGGCCCACTAAAGTCTGCTTCCATACAGGGAAATAATTGTCACATGTGACTCTAATCTATATTTAGGCATATGGACTCCACACTCACTAGACTACACAAAAACAGGGTAACTGTATGATGCTTGTCTTATGACATTTTCTTTGATATCATAAAGGCCCTTTGGTCCTTTAAACCAGACAAATATGACTGTGACCTAGTGATAGCCCAAGTGGAAGTTAAAGTTATGGGTGGAGGGGATCTTGGCTGGTTTTGCAAATATTCCCTGATCTGACTTCTGCTAGAGGGCAGGGTTGGAGTTAGTGAATGCAGGGATGACATAGGCTTGACCACCCAGACTAGTGCTGTTATCACTTTATGGCAACATGCAAAGAACATGCTATACACTGTTAGGCATATGATGTTCCTCTGGTGACACAGGTGCTGAAGTTACCACCCAAGTGGAGGGGTTGGTACCATTCATACAAAATGCTGTCATTACCAGGATACTTGTAAAAGCACTAAACACCCAAATGCCTACCTCTGTGACTGTCCCTTTGGAATGCTGTCACCCTGGGGGATCTGAGGGAAGGTTCTCCGCCCAAGGCAGCAAATGGATGTAGAAAAAAAAAAAGAGGGAAAAAAAGTTCTTGTCCACCATAAATCCATCCATTCATCCACAACCCCTTTTTCCTGTTTTTTGCACACAGGGTCAGGGTGTCACTGCAACAGAGACAAGTATCTACAGACAATGTTTACACCACTGAGTATGGCTAGCCCTGCAGTAGTTGTTCCTTAATAAACTGTATAACAGAAGGATAAAAATAATGCAAAATTACAAGAAATTCCCATCTTCTTACCTCACAGCCACACTGAAACATGCCAATGAGAAACTTAGGAGCACTATTAAAAATGTAAAGTGGAATACAAGCGTAAAGTTGCCAGAAATACCAAGGGAACTACAAATTTTTCATCTTCATCATTTGTGCCAGGAAATTAAGGAATAATGACCAGCAGTAAAGTGAACTCACCCAAAGTAATATCATGCAATTTGATCCCAAGGATATAGTCACTATATTAGCCAACAAATTTAGAGCTAACTTTATCCCATTTACCAATATTACTGCCCTCATTTTCCCTGAAAATTAATTTTCTCTGAAGCCACTTTGGAACAATTCTCAGAATCCATCTTAAAGGCTAAAATTATGTTTTCTTGGCACCAGACAACATACCAGGCTGCATTCGCATCAGTGCCAAGTATGCCCTATTTGAGCTTCTACTTAAACTGTTCAACCACCGACTATCTATGGTGTTAGTACCTGATGCCTGTAAAATAGGCAGTGTTACTCCACTGTACTAGTATGGCCCCTCTACAGACCTGTCAGCCTCATTGGCCTTATATGCAAAGCTACAGGATGTAATATAGCAGAACTCATTGATGTAGACATAGGCAACTTAAATGATCTAGACCTCAGTCAATTATGTTCTGTGAAGGGCAGGTCCTGCGTCCTGAAGTTATTAAGCTTGTTTGAAAATATTGTAAAGGCTGTGGACAATGATTATTCAGTCCATGCTGTTTATCTCAGCCTGGCTAAGGCTTTTGACACTATCCCCCATGCTGATATTATTGAAGAAATAAAAGGCTTAATGTAAAGCTTAATGCTGTCCATTGGATTGCAAATTGGCTATCCAGCACTTCCCAGGTTGAGAAATTTGCTGACAGCCTTCTCTGAATGTAAAATTCTAACTAGTGAGATACCACAAGGTTCAGAGCTAGGCTCTACCCTCTTCAGCAATTTTTTTGCAACTATCCAAGCCAATATTCCAGAAGTGTGGTTTTCCAAGTTTGGTGATGACTACATACTGGCCACTATCTAAAAGTAGACAGTGCAGTACAGCAGAATAGTTGCATTTATCCAAAAAGCTGCTTCCACCTCATACATTATAAATCATACTTCTCTTCAGATAGACTTGGTCATAAGAGCCTTGGCTACTTCTGTGGACAAGGACAGCTCTCTCTCTCTCATTTAGTTATCGGGTTTTCCTATTAGTTAGGAAATCCTTCTCCCTAACCCAGTTAATTTTCCTTAATTACTGGAAAAGATATTTAATTGTTCTGTACTAAAATGCTATTGTCTCAAAACATCCTCGAGGTGGTTCATTGAGTACAGTACAGAAACTTCTAAAATGGAGGCTTTCACATTAATAAGCTGTGCATAATCTAACAGAGGCTCTGTCTTATCTTGCATTGGTGGCTACAGGCCAAACATCCTAGGGCAAATTCAAGAAATGTGAGTCATTGCTCTAGGAATTTACTGATATCTAAATTATACTTCAGAGGTGGAAATTACTATTATTTTAAGCTTGATGGGGGTTTAGCTTGTGGCTGGAATGTTAACAAACTGAATATGCTGTATTTTTTTTCAAAGGGAAGCTTTTGACTGCAAAAGATCACTGTTATCTGTATGTGTAATATCCTTTCCTATTGTCTCATTAGTGGGGTTTAATTTAGAGCAAGACCTTTATGTGAATATGTAGTGTAAATAAAAATATGTGTATATACCTTTAAGAAGCTATCCAAGGGCTTGCACAAGTGTATAAATACTGAGCACACGGGAGCCTGACTGCCACTTTGTAGTTAGCTGTTGAGATGTAAGCATGTATGTATGTAAGCTCTGTTTGTTAACTAGTTTGTTCATATTTAAATATGCTGCTATCCATCCTGATGTATGTGTATGTATTAAAGCATCTGAATGAGACCCCAAGCTTTCTTGTTTTATGTATTAGAGACAAACAAGCGACATGGTGTCAGAAGTGGCATGTCTACAGGACATGGTGTCAGAAGAGGCATATTTAAAGGACATGGTGCCAGAAGCTGCATATCTAAAACGGCATGGAATCACTATAAGCATACCAAAGGAGCATCAGGGCAGAAATGAATTTCAAATATTAAAACTTTCTCAGCACTATTTATTTTCATATAATATGAAATGGGGCATACAGAACGTTCTAATTATTATTCGCATAAACCGATATGAATGATATTGATAAAAATATTTGAATTACTACGGAAAATGTTTGAAATAAAGTCTGAATTGCATAAAATTAATAAAATAAAGGGAAATGGCCACATTTTCACAAAGCATGTGTATTTTTCATATTAAGCAAAGATGTCCGAGTTATTAGAGTACATAAAGTGTTTGTATGTTTGTGCAGTATTACAGTAAAGCTATTTCGAAAAGTACAGCCATTACAAGGCATATTTCGCAGAATACAGCCATTACAGAACATATTTCGCAAAGTAAAGTATTTCAGAGAGTTTATTGTGCATTTGGAAGTTACAAGCTCACAGAACAGGTTCTTCATATATAATTACAAAAGCCATATTTTCAGTGTGTTTGTATATACTTTTGGGCATGGCAGACAGATTTCAAAAACCCAGTGCACTCGTGTTTGACAGTAATATTGCTGAGAACTGGAGAGTGTTTAAGCAAGAGTACGACATTTTCATACAGGCTGCATTTTCTGATAAAGGTTACTGAACAAGTACATTTATTCTACTTAGTTTAGCTGGGTCAGAAGCTATAGAAAGGGAATTCTCATTTGTGTATGCACCTGCTATTTATACCGGAGAGGGGGATAAACATCATATTGCTGTACCGGCTGAGTCAAGGGAGGACCCAGAGTGCTTGAAACATAATTTAGAGAAATGTGCAACTCACAGACAAATGTTACAGTGGAAAGGCACTTATTTTAAACAAGGGATCAAAAGCCTGGTGAAACTTTGGCAGCATATATAACTGACCTGAGAAATAAATCTAAAACGTGCAGACTTGGTGATTTAAGGGATGAGTTGATAAAGGACAGACTTGTGTCTTGTATAAAAGATGGGTCTATATCACAACATTGAGCTTAGAAAAGTTCGATAGTTGTAATATTGAACCCTAAATTCCGAAACCCAACAAAACCGAAAACACAGAACGGCAATTTTTTTTTCCCAAGGGAAAAAAATCTATGTTCCGTGACAAAAAAAAAATGAACCTTAAATTAAAGTGGGGGGGGGGGCTGTGTCCCCATACCCTCCCTACTGAAATATACCAACTCCGAGATCACACCACAGTGGAGGAAATAGCAAAGCCCCGAAAACGGCCCACCGATTGTATTCCCTGGGAAAAAATTGATGTGCCATGGCTTTGCTGTTTTCAACTTTCTGACTTTAGGGTTCGATATTACAACATTCAAACTTGTTTTAGTTTGACATTGTAATATAGACTCATAAAAGATGATGCTGTGAGAAAGATTTTGCTTTGTGACAGTGATTTAACTTTGAATAAGATCATTGAGATTTGTCAGATATATGAGCTCACAGAAAAGCACACAAGTATGCTTGCAAATGAAAACAGCTCTAGAAGGCACAGTGATAAAGTTCATGTTGATGGTATGCAGCACGCTACTAAGAGAAACAGGCCCAAGCACATGGCGGCAGCTGTAACCCCTGCAGCACTCAGTGGTACACCTCAGAACTTTCAAGCAAATTCCAGACTTCGTACAGTCTCAGTGAAGCATAAGAGTGAGTCAGCAAACACATTTTTCTTCCCTAATCCAGTTTCATTGCCATCCATCATAACGGTGGTAGAAGTCATGAATCTAAAAAGGAGAAATGTTTAGCTGTTGGTCAAATACCACAAATGTAATACATGGAATCATTTCAAAAGATTTTGTAAATCAAAAGGCCCACATTCTTTTATTAAAAGGGAACATTTTAAGAAATTAATTCATCAGTTAGAGGCAGCTCTACTCTTTATGTTGATGGTGTGTTACTGCTTCATGAAAAAGTCAGTGATGTAGATTTAAGGGCAAAGAATGAAGTATTTTCTACTGTTCAAATAAATGGCAAACTCACAGAGCTCAAAGTTGACACAGGTTCCAAGAGTAATGTTATGTCTGCAAAAATTGCTAGTGTGTGTAAAGATGAAAGGCTTGATTTGGCAAGGTATGTGAAGCTTGTTGCTTATGGAGGTGAAGAAATTCAAACTGAAGGCTCAGTGGTGCTTTCATGTTACTCTGCAGGAAGAAGCTATGACTTGTTATTTTATGTGGTCAAGAGGCACGTCCAGTCATTATTAGGGCTCAGAGACAGCTTGAAATTGGAACTGCTTTCATTTAATAAGAAAGTCCACCATGTTAGCTTAAAAGACCACTACTCTAGTTTTGCCCAACACATTTTTTCTACCTTTGCTGATCTGTTCCAAGACAAACTAGGCAAACTTCCAGTTGTGTACTCCTTGAAATTAGACACAGAGGTCAGTTCAGTTATCAGGCTAGCATGAAAGGTTCCAATAGCCATGCAGGATAGAAACAAAGCCAAGTTAGATAAAATGGTGCGACAAGGTGTGATTTGTCCAGTTGAAACTCCAACTCAGTGGGTATCTTCCATGGTGGTAGCTCATAAGAAAAGCTCAGGTGACATCAGAATATGTATTGATCCACAAGCTTTGAACAAAGCACTCAAAAGACCTCATCATCCAATGTGCACAGTCGAAGAAGTCACAGCCTTGATGGCAAATGCCACTATTTATTTCTGTTTTAGATGCAAAGAGTTCATTTTGGCAAAAAATCCTCATTGCTCACTACTTACTCCATTTGGCAAGTACAGATCTTTGAGAATGCCATTTAGAATAAATTCTGCAAGTGAAGTCTTTCAGTGAGCAATGGAACAAATATTTTTCTGGGTATCCTTGTAGACAACATACTGGTAGGAGGTCGTGATGAAGCAGAACATGACAGAATCCTCAGGAAAGTTCTAGAAAGGGCACGTCAAGTGAATCTTAAGCTCAATCTGCACAAATGCAAATTCAGGGTACAAGAACTTACTTATGTTGATCATTTGTTTCCGAATACAGGCTTATGACCAGACACTTCAAAACAAGCAGCCATTCTCAAGATGCCAGCTCCAGACAATGTTCAAGCCCTGCAACATTTTCTTGGCATGGTCAGCTACCTAGGCAAGTTCATTCCAGACATGAGCCAAATTTCGGCACCGCTTAGAGAGCTGGCACGTAAAGATGTATCCTGCTCTTGGTTAGAGCAACACCAAAGAGCATCAGATGTCCTGAAACAGAGAATTGCTAGTCCATCAACAGTCAGATGCTATGATGTTCACAAGCCAGTTACACTTTCCTATGATGCTTTGAAATTTGGTTCTTGGTGCAGTCATTTTACAAGAAGATCAACCTGTTGCCTACACATCGAGAACTCTTACCCAAACTAAGATGCAGTACACCCAGATCGAGAAAGAGCTTTTAGCAATTGTGTTTGCATGTTTGAAGTTCCATGATTATGTTTATGGGAGACCTATCCAGATTGAAACGGACCACAAACCATTACTCACTATCTTGAGAAAGCCTATGCATTCAGCCACAGCCAGACTGCAATGTATGATACTGAGATAGCAAAAGTACAATTTCAATCTTGTCTACAAGCAAGGCAAACTTCATTATCTTGCTGATACATTATCCAGTTCACCCAGAAATACCACAGAACAACACAAGAATGAGAGCCTTGATTTTATTTATTTATTTATTTTTATTTAACATTTTGTTAACCGGGAAAGTCCAACTTGGAATGAAGCCAATTTTCAGTGGACACCTGGGGAGAAATGCTCCAGATGCATGTCTTTGTAACGTGGGAGGAAACCCACACGAATGCAGGGAGGAAATGCAGACTCCACACAGAAGGCACCCCAGCTGAGAATCGAACCGGAGAACCTCTTGCTGTGAGGTGACAACGCTACCTCTGCACCACTGCGCTGTCCACATTTTTAAAGATTTTTGAAATTTTGAAGTAATGGAAGTGAGAAATTTTTCTTCCACATCTTGATGAGCTGACAGATCACACAACCAGAGATCCAGTTTTACAGAGGCTCAAGCACTTTATCAGTCTGGATGGCTGTCAAAGCAATCTAGTTTACCTCAAGAACTGCATCCTTTTTTCCATACAGAGATGAGATTTTGTCTGACAAAGGTATCATAACGAAAGGTCCAAAAGTAATTGTTCCAAAGTCCTTGCAACAAGAGTACAGTACTATCTTGCATCATGGTTACCCATGAGCCCACTCTACCAAAAGAAGGGTGAGAGAACTTGTATTTTGGCCATCTATGTCACAAGACATTGAGAGAGCACTTTTATCTTGTTCGACATTGAGAGAGCACTTTTATCTTGTTCAGTGTGTAATAGTACAAAGACACATCAACAGAAGGAACCATTTCAGCTTAACCAAATTCTGGAATTACGTTGGTCAACAGTAACCACTGAAATCCTCAAGTGGAACGGTCAACATTATTTAGTGTTAGCAGAGTCTTACTTCAATTGGTTCTAGATTGACCCACTCCCTAACCTAGCATCCAGCACAGTCATTACTAAGATGAAGCTTCATTTTGCTGTTCATGGAAGTCTGCACAGTTATTTCTGACAATGGCATGCAGTCTACAAGCCAACAGTTCAAAAGATTTGCTGAAGAAAGGGATTTTATTCATGTTACAATTAGTCCATATCTGCAGTCAAATGGTTTGGCAGAATGTGCAGTGCAATGTGCAAAACAGTTACTTGAGAAGTCAAAACAAGACAATAGTGATGATTTCTTGAATCTCTTGAATCTCAGAAATGTTCCTCGTGATAAACATCTTGGTTCACCTGCTCAGAGACTTCTGTCGAGACAAACCAGAGCCACATTAGTCAGTAGTTGGTTCCATGTGTCAATAACAACAAATAAGTGAAACCCAATCTGTTGAAAAATTACCTATCCCAAAAGTCCTACTAAGATAAGACCAGTAAACTGCTCAGTCCAGTGCAAGAAGGAGAAGTGGTAAGGATGCAGACATCCAGAGGTTATGATCGTATTGGTGTTGTGAAGAATATTGGTCCAGAGCCGAGATCGTACATTGTGGAATCAGAAGTATCAACTTTTAGGTGGAATCGGAAACATTAGAGACCGGTGAATAAGTCTGTACCACAGCACATAGCCAGTGAGAAAGACTCTTTATCTCAGAGTGGGTTGTCTGGTGTTCCAGTTCCAGGGAAAGTTCCAGAGGACTTTTCTGTTCCTGTGATGAATCCAGAAGTTCCTGATATGAGTTGTGCACCGCAGACTGTCCCTGTTGCTAAATTTAGTCCCAACTGTTATGTTACAAGATAGGGTCAACTCTCTAAACCCTGTAGCAGACACCATGTAACTTGGACATGAACATTGTGTTTTGTTTCCAGTGTATATAGTAATCCATGCTTAACTCTATCATAGTTTTGCATAAAAGGCAATCTTTTTAAGAGGGAGGATGTAGATCAATATGTGTATATACCTTTAAGAAGCTATCCAAGGGCTTGCACAAGTGTATAAATACTGAGCAGTGCGAGCCTGACTGGCATTTTGTTGTTAGCTGTTGAGATGTAAGCATGTATGTATGTAAGCTCTCTTTGCTAACCAGTTTGCTCATATTTAAAGAAACTGCTATCCATCCTGATGTGTTTGTGTATATTAAAGAATCTGAATGAAACCCCAAGCCTTCTTGTTTTATGTATTAGAGACTAACGAGCGACATGTAGTAAAAATGACTTCCAAGAACTTTGAACTGTGCAGATGCCAAGTACAAGTACTTCCCAACCTCATAGCAATCCCAAGTTTTTTTTTTTAGGGAATATCAAAAACAGAGAGGAGTTTACACCAAAGAGGCAGGATTTCCTTGGCAAGATGTCTGTGTGTGTGGGGAAATGTGGTCAGTACTTTTTTATTTCTGAGGGGACTGAAATACACTTTCAGGGGTATCCTGCCCACTACTGTAAAGGTAAATTTAACTGCTGTATAAATAGGATGTTGTACATGGTTGTTTGTGACACATACCAGTCATATTAAATTGGCAAATCTGAACATGCGCTTAGTCAACATATTTACCAACACATGCACATTATCAGAACTTATGATTCTACAAATATTCTACACCGTGCAAATCTTTTAAAAGTTTTAGTTTTTTTATCTCTGGAAAATGACTGCCCTCTCCAAGAAGTGGTGATTGGAAGCCATGCCTTAATGTACGGGAAGTGTATTGGTAAATATATTTCAATACTATCTACCTGCTAAGGATAAATGACTGTATGTCTATTGAATTTTTTTTAAGACTAGGGTTATCCCATATTTAATTGTTTGTACACTGGATATCAAAATGTTTTTACTTCAGCTTGTTTTTGTATTTATGATTTTGCATTGCTACAACAAAATAAAATCTGTTTAACTAGTAATATTTATCTATTTCCATGTGACTTTATCAAATGACTATGATCATATTATGTACTTTCTGTTCATAGGATGTGTATTCTGCATTGATCTGTATTCTGATGAATTTTATTTTAATCACTTCGACTAAAGTGCTGAGTAGTAATCTGGTTGTTTCTACTACTTTGGTTGTGGGGCAGCATGTTTTACTTTGGATTCTTGATTTAATATTACACATTTTGTAGGATAGAAATGACTTATTTGAAATGCATTCTTTGATGACAGATGTGCAGCAACTTTATTGACTTCACTGTATGCTTTTTGATGAGAGCACAAGCTAGATGTGACCTCATGATCTCTGTCTTCCTTCTAGGCCACTATTATTATTGGTATAGTTTCATGCAGGTGGCTACCAAAGAGGATAAGCCTGGGACTCTGTGCTGTTTTTACAAAGATGGATCTCCTCATACCAGATATGAAAATCATTACACCAGATACAGAAATTATGCACTGCCGTAATAGTTCTAGATGAGCAGATTCTTTCTTTTCAAAATGACTACCTTCCTTTCTCCTGCCTTATTGCTGACTGGGTTTAGAATTCTCTTAGTGGTTGCTGTGTTTATTTCTTTATGCATTGACATTTCACGAAAGAGAGCCAAAAAGGGAGCTAACTTTGAAGAGTATATGGGCAAAAGGGGAGGGTGACAGTAGTCTAAGAATGTTTCAAATGCTGAGCTGAGCAAAGACTTCCAACTTTTAGTCCTCCTTGTGATGATAAAGGACATGCTCATCAAGATCTATTATTATTGTGAGTAGATAATTTTAGTTTATTTCTCTTCACTCCCTGAGCCTCAATCATAAATGAACTCTTCTCAGCCAAATAACCCAGCCAACAAAATGTACTACTGAAATGAGGCTGTTTAGAAAATTAGGAGTTTGGGATTAGTATAATGGTTAAGGTGTTAGTCTCACAGACACAGGGTATACAGTTTGATTTTCATGTTTGAAAGGAACATTTTCTAGGCTTAAAATGGCCCACAAGGGCAGCTAGCTTAGCTGTTATCTATGAACCTAAGATCTGAAAAGTTTTCCTTTGATACCGGATGGCAAAAATGGGATGAAGAGGCTATAAAATGTTTTTTCTTTGTTAGTGATTGTAGTGTTTGTAAGGAACTTCGATGCAGAATTAATATCCAGGGCAGTATTAGCACTTCTTGACAGATAAGTAGTCCCTGTTTTAAGGCTAAAGCCCAGTTTAGGATCAGTGCAGCTAACAAGCTGTGTGTGTCTGTCACATAATAGTTTGGACAGAAATGTAATAAAATTTATATTGGGTATGGCATCTTATAAATAAGGATAATAGGATTCCAGAAAAGTATCTCAAGTCCACTCTGTATTCAGTATAAAATGGAAAACCTCATGAACAGGAGGGGGTGCTAACACTTGGGCATGCAGTTTGAAGTTCTCCCATCCTTCTTTTGGGATGTGAAGGTTTGCTTTAGAGAGCTTTTTAATATGGGGTTATTTTCTTCCTTTCAGTGATAGGTACAATTACTGCATTAGACTGAGATGGATTATTCTTAACCAGTAACCTATTTTTAGTTTCACCATGTCCACAGTCTGAATTATACATATCCTAAACTGTTCCAGTATCTGACCTGGGTCAGCAGGTTTGGAGAAGGGAGAGTATTCAATGGAATACGTAAGAATAAATAGACACCTCAGACGTATTCCATTCCCAAATCTTTTGTGCAAGGAGGATACCAAATTTGATTTCCCTCAGAATATGAGCATTTCCTAATTTGTAAACTTGATATTTTTCATGTTAACTGACTCTTTTCATATTGTTACCATTTTTTTTTCTAACATTCACTCAGTAGAAACCTGTGTTAAACATTTTCAATAGGTTAATTGAATAGCAAAAAGTTGGAATTAGTAGAATGATCAGATATGACCCCTATCCCAGTCAGCAGTGGAAAACTGACAGCAGATTCTATCTGACCCTTAGAGCCTATGGTCTTGAAGCATGTTTAAGCATAAGCAGGCTGCTCTTGAGTTAGTGCTGGACTCTGTGTACTAATTCTGTAATTTCTAAGGAATGAAGAAAAACCCTGTAGTTATTATTTGATAATTGTGTTATCACTAGAGTGAAAGGGAACATCATTATTACCTCACTTAAACAGAGATGGTGCAGAGGAAAATAGGTTTACTGTCAAAATGTGGAAAATCAAAACAATTTTCCACTTTTTGTTCAAATTCGTTATCCGAATTTGGTAATTTAGAATTACCAAAATGTCAGAAATGGTAACCATGGAATTGACTTTCGTACACCAGAAGTTCCAATGTCAAAATTCTGTGTTAATGGTGGCATTTTTTGCAGGGGGCAAGCCCCCCTCCACCCCCACCTCCCCACAACTCCTGCATATTATATATTCCAACTCCAAGATCACACTTCAGTGAGGAAAAGGGTAAATTTCCCAATACCCACTGTAGTGGGATCTGTTATCAGAACGTCAATACCATATTAGTGAATGCACACAACCATTCGGTAATGAGGAGTTGAACAGTTCCGGATCGGCATTATGGAAACAGGAAAACATGCATTAGGCCAACCCAAATTTCACGTGTGTGCCATTCCACATTTTGATACTAAACCAGGAAAATATAATAGACTGCACCCAAAACTCTGGATGGTAAATGTTTGCATAAACCAAACCTAACAAGAAAACAGTTATGTCAAGGAATGCTATCAACTCCTAGGTCACTGATAACAGTTATGATGGTAAATGCTTTATGCATTTTAACTAACATCAAAACTTCATTGCTAGATTTGAATTGCCCAGCATGTGGGTTTGCAGTAACCAAACCTGTCACAGTTCAGTGGTCTTTACTTCCAAGGTGCAGGATTCTTGAAAGTAGACATATGTTTTTAGTGGATAAATGTTTTAGGATATTAATTCTTTCTTTCAACACCTTTAATTCACCACAATTTTAACAGTGACATGAGTATACAAGTAGTTACAGTAAAGAAAGCAAAGCATTGTAAACATTTTTCATTAGATTCTTGCACTATACATATAGAATTACATGCATTGCTCAAATCCTGTCTTCATTAAGTGTCATTCCTTCTGAATTTTATTCTGGATGCATTTCCACAAATTCCACTTATTTCTGTACAATTTGCTCTTTCCATTTTTTAAACATCTTACCTCCATTTCTTGTATCTCCATTACAATATTCAGCACTTCATTACAATTGCTTTAAATTTTAATTTCCATTTTTCAGTAATTGCTTTCTTGACAGATTATAGCATTGAACTTATCAAGGCCTTATTATGTCTAAGGGAGTCAGATCCTGTAGTTCAATTTAAAAAAATAATTTCCTTAATTACAATCATTTGCTTCCTTGGCATTTCTGATAAAGTACTCTGTTGGGAACTTTTTAAAACCTCCAAGTCATTACATCCTCCACAGCAAAAAAAAAAAAAAAAAAAAAAAAAAAATCACATTCCCAATCACTTCTCATTTTCCCATCACACAGAAGCTTCTGTTCTAAATTCAGCTAAAAACTCAACCAGAGCTGGTCTTTCACTTATAACTTCTCTGTCCCTTTTTCATTGCCTAAACCTTATAATCAGTCCCTGATAGTGAAGGCATTCTATTATCTACAGTCCAAACTTCATCTTGACCTCATCCTACTCTATTACCTTTCCCTCTCTAGTTATTTATCCCTGATACATTGGTTCCTTTTACAGTTTTCTCCAGGGAGTTCCAGCTATCTCTTGCCTGTTTTCCATACTGATACCTATAGTCCTTGCTGGCAACATCACCTTTCCCATTCTCATGATTGCTTAATTCTTAGAGTACTTTCTGCTACTTTATAAATATAATATTCTATATAGTAATTATTGTTATTCTTAGTGTGTTAATTATTTTGTTAAAACCATCATCTGCTTTTGACATTATATGGCACTATATTACCATTCTCCTTATATAGTATAAAGGAAGTAGAGTTACATATATGGGCAGATTGAACATGTCCTGAGAAATAAGCCAATATAAGAATTGAGAAAGGAGATTTTGCCCACTCTTGCCTATTTTCTGTACCCCTACTAGCAGTCATCCCTATTGGTAAAATCTCCTTTCTCCATTCTTGTGTATGCTTAGTTCTTAGAATGTTTTCTGCTACTTTATGAATATAATGTTCTGTATAGTTGCTGTTATTCTCCTTAAGAATCTGCATCCAAAATCCCACTCTCTCTCTCTCCCTGTTTATTGAACATTTTCCCTGCTTCATCATCATTCCTTTCCATTTTTAATTATAACCTTCTGTTTGTGTTATGCATATAAGGGTTAATTACTATTCTTTTAGCTAGTATAGTCATTAACATTTTATAATCATGGTTTTAAAGTTGAAATGGTTCTGAATGAAGCTGAGTCTGTTGGGTAATATAACCATCACAGTTTTCTTCCACAATATTGATGCTTCCCGTCCTTTTAAAATACTTTTGAAACAAAATCATCCTGATCTTTATCACTTTCTTCCATCCTAGCTTCCAAACTTCTACAAGAATACCAGCTGCTCCTGGAGACTTTCCTGAAGTCTGATGATACTTCACTGTTTTTATCTCACCCCATCCTTCCTTAACTGTTAGTTGTTGAGCCCATGCTCTCTAACCCTGACATAAATATGTCTTCCATAAATATCCATAACTATTTTTGTAATTTGTGCACTTTCTTTTTTTTTAATAAATTTTATTAAAAGCATTTCATAAGAATACAATTATTAAAAAAACTGCTCATTTTTTGATATTAAAGATAAAAAGGACTAAAACAATAATAAGTCAAATAAAGACAATGAACTTTATATATCGATATCCACTATACTACAGGTAGATGATTTAATTTAAAACAAGTTAATAAGATCAGATTGACACAGTTTTAAGTTATTAATTTTCTAATAATTCAATTATGTTCAACCACTGAGTGTACACTACTGTATTCCTAGAAGATCTAGATTTAATTGTCATTGATTCTAACTTGGATAACTCCAAGAGAAGATCTTTAAAATTTTGAAAGGAAGGAATTTGCGATGACTTCCAATTCCTAGTAATTTCTTTCCTGGCTATGGACAGCACAGACCAAAAAAGTGAATATTTACTAGATATAACGTATGTTGGGACTGGGGAACTAAATAAAACTAATGATTTAGTAAGGTGAAAATTATCAGTAAAAAATTGCTTGCAAGAAATTATTAATATCTTCCCAGAATTGTTTCAAATGTAAACAATCATAAAAAATGTGTGACCAATCAGCATTCTGAACCTTCATACATCTCCGACAGAGAATATTTTCCTTATACATCTTATTTATGTTATATGGAGTAATGAAAGATCTATTTAAAAATCTCCAGGAAAAAATTCTCCATTTAAGTAAAGATGTAATTCTACCTGCTGATTGAAGAAAATTCAATGTATCCTTATCCGAAGAGTTATTAATATTAGAGAAGTATTTCCAGTAATTATCAGAAAATATATCAAGATCAGATTTAATAATTTTATATATATTTGAAAGGCTAATTTTAATAAATTTATTCTGTTGAGTAATAGCAATGAAATAATGAATACATTTGGGAATTACATTTTTAACCGAGGAAGTATTATATCAAGTCTATTTTTAATATAATTTCTGGTTTCTTGTAAGTCAAGCCATAATGATGAATCTAGTTCATTCTTTATCAGTAAAGTATCAATAGATTGCAGTTCACCATTCTTAAACATTTGATGCCAATAAATGAAATGATTTTGTTCAAATATTGACATTTTATGAAACTTTGTAGAGAAAATAAAACCTTGCGTATATGCTATAGGAAAAAGAAGGAATAACCAAGCATCATATGATTGAGACCTAAGAATGAAATTTTTAAAGGATTTGAAAATAATATTGACATAGTTTGATATAAAGTTTAGGGTAGGGCAAAAAGCAAAATATTCCTTTAGCTTCCATATGAATATGTTGTTTACTAGATTTAACTTAAGAATATGTTGTTTACTAGATTTAACTTAAGTTCATTATTATTATTTAAATTTTGTGATGAAGATAAAATAAAATCTTTCCATTTTGCTGAGTAATTACTATCTATAAGGTACAAAATAGTCTTAATAACTGAAAAAATAGAGTATATTTCTAAGTTTGGAAATGCAATACCTCCATTATTCCAGCTATACATATGATAAAGATATCCTAGGTTTAATTGGGTGCCAAAGAAATTTTTTAATCATAGTGTTAAACTTTCTGATTATTGTATAAGGCTGAGGGATAGCGATAGACTGAACTATATATAACATTTTTGGAAGAAGTATCATTTTTGTAATAGATAGTTTCTCTTCTGTTGAGAATTTTATTTTAGACCATTTCTGTATTAGTCTGTCTATTTTTATTAAGCAATTTTCAAAATTTAATTTTAGTATTTCTTTATGTTGCTAGCTATTATTATCCCTAAATATTGTATGTGTTGGGATTGAGGTATATATCTTTCATATTCATTTTGATTATTGTACTTTTTGGGCCAGTTAACAGGATTTCTGTTTTGTTATGGTTAAATTTAAGACCTGCGTTTTTCTGAAAGTAGTCTATATCATCAAATAATTCCTGAATTTTTGGGTTTACACCTGCCAAAATAATCAGAATGTCATCCACAAACAGTTGAATCTTTGAAGATTGATTAAGACTTATATCGAAACCTTTAATATTGCTATCTTTTCTAATCAGATTCACCCAATGTTCCATAACTAAAGTAAATAAAAGAGGGGATAAAGGACAACCTTGTTTGGTCTCTTTAGTTATAGGTATGGACTGAGATATATTAGAACCAATTTTGACATAAGCTTTAGATCCTGTATATAACTGGGTGACAAGATTTATAAAATTATTTGAAAAGTTAAGTTCCTGTAAGAGAGTGAAAAGGTAATCCCGATTGACTGTGTCAAAAGCACAATTTAAGTCTAAACTAACTATAGTTAAATTATTTTTTAGGTTTTTAGTTGATTCGGTTAAGGTTATTATTCTTTTAATATTATCAAAAGTTGTTCTATTCATTATGAAACCTGTTTGTTCTTCTTCTACTAAGTTGGGAAGAAAAGTTTTAAGCTTTTTTGCATATATGGACATAAACATTTTATAATCCATGTTTAATAACAATTTTGGTCAGCATGAATTACATTTAGTAGGGTCTATTTCAGACTTTAAAATGGGAGAGATAAATGTATATTTTTAGGACTGAGGGATGGAATTATTATTTTGTATTGTGTTAAACACTGAAAGTAACAATATTAGAGCTTCCTTTGGTAAAATTTTGTATATTTCTGGAATAATACCATCATTACCGGGTGCTTTGTTTTGTTTGAGTGTTTTAATTTGTTTCTGAATATCCTTTAAAGTAATTTGACTATCAAGTAGATTGGTTTGTTCTTCTGTTAATTTCTTTTTAATGTTTTTATTAATAAAAGCTTGAATATCTTTCTTTGGATTTATTAATGCAATAGTTTGGTTCAGCTTAAGGAAATATTCTCAAAATTTATTAAATATGTTACGTAAGTCAGATACTTTTTTTTCTTATGACATGAATTTATTTCTTTAATATGATGACATTTATTTAATTTACTTTATTGGCTAAGATATTCAAAGATCTGGGATTTATTGAAAAATTAATACATTTTAATTTTTCAAGACTGCTCATAGTTTTATGGTTTAAAATTTCAAGATATTTCTTGTTTAGGGTCTTTATTTCCTCCAATTTGGATTTGTCTAGTCTTTTTTTTTTTGATAAATCAAGATTTAGGGTATCATGTTTAGATTGTATCTCTTTTAAATCTTTATCCCTTAAAATTATTTTTTATACCAGTTAATTATTCTGCCATACAAATACGCCTTCGTGGCATTCCAGATGAAAATTTCAGATGTAATAGTATTGGCATTAAATTCCAAAAAAATATGAGCTTCCTCTAATATAAAGGTGCTAAAATCCTTTAATTTAGTGATATATGCTGGTATCCATTTTATCTGAACATTGTAACGAGTATAGATATGTATATCAAAGGTTACAGAGTTATGGTCTGAAATGGGACAAGTAATAACTTTCACATTACTTAGAGAATCAGTTAAACCATTGGAAATAAAGACGCTATCTATTCTTGAGAATGAGTTATGTCTGTGTGAAAAGAAAGTATAACCTAATGATTTTGTGTCTGCATAATTATCAATGTCCTTCAATAAAAATGAATTTGTAAATTATTTTAGGAGTTTGGCAGAACTGGAAACTTTTCTGTTACCTTCAAAAGAAGAGTCTGAACTATCAAAAATGCAGTTGAAGTCCTCAGCTAATATAATTTTACTTTTAGAGAATGGAATAATATGATCTGTATGTTGCTGAGCTGAGCTTTGACCAAAGCGAGAAATCCAGTACATGTTAATTAGAGTGAAAATTACGTTATTAAACTCTATTACAATAGAAACTATTACACCTTTATTATCTTTGTATGAATCTATAATTTTAGGTTGTGGTAATTTGTTATTCCAAAGTATTGCAACACCTCTCTTTTTTTTGAGAGTGTTGAGAGCTATGAAGTATTGAGAAGGATTTAGATTCCAACTTGGAAACATCGCCCTCTAACAAATGAGTTTCTTGCAGAAAGACTAATTGTGAGTTATTTAACTGGAGATATTTATTTAAAGATCTTCTCTTGTTAGGTTTATTCAAACCATTTATGTTAAGGGAAATACAGTGCAAAAAAAGTCATATTGTATGAGTATTGGAGAGAAGTATGTACTGATAAGAGCTTTCTGTAAACTTAGAACTATGAGGTAAAACTAGCAAAATGTTGGAAATACAGCAATATATACAGTATGAAACAAAGATAAGAAGATCTAAAATTGAAATGACATGAATATATAAATAATTTTCTATACTTGTTTTAGTGAACGTCAAAAAGAAAACTAATAAAAAGTAGTAACAGGGTTTTATAACATTAAATCCATCAAAAACCCACCTGGAGTTATAAACTCCTAATTTGAGTGACATTAATCACCCAAATTGACTAACCTAGTAGCAGCAAGTTTCTGTGAAGCTCCACCTAAGTATGAGCTAGTTCATAATGGCTTGTAGATAATACTGTCTATGTTATGTAAGGGAAGAAGTTATCAAATAATCTATGCTTAATTAACATGAAGACAAGATAACTTAAATTGATTTTTAGCAAAAAAAAAATAATAATATGCTGTAAGGTAACACAATCTAATAGTATAAATTAGTACTATAAGAATGAGAAATTACAATTATTGCAATAAAGATTTCTATAACTAAAGTTATCAAAAAATGTAAGAGTTAATACATAGTTATGAACTGTATTAAGTAGAAATATAATCAGGAATTTAAAATTATTATTTATTAACAGTTAAAGGGGTCAGGATTGATGGAGGAGGACTTATTTAGATTCTTATGGCTAGAGTACCCAGTTGTTCCTGTGTTCAAAGCTCTCCCTAAAATACACAAAGATCTGAGTAACCCACCACTCAGACCCATTGTGTCTGGGAGGGGGTGGGTTATGGAGAACATCTCTATTTGGTTAGAATACTATCTGAGACCCTGGATAGATGGTGTCGAAGAAATTCTGAGGGACACAAGTCAGTTTTTAACGTCTTTGGGAAGGCTTGAACAAAGTGGAGGAAGGAAGGAATTTTTAATGGTGACCTTGGATGTTAAGAATCTGTTTATTGTCATCATGAATGATTATGGGGTGATAGCAGTGTGTAACCTGTTAAGGACACTGGGGGAAGTAGAAGAGAAGAAAGTGAATTTAACAGCTCATTTACTGAAGTTGGTATTAATGAACAATATCTTCCTTTGTTCAAATAATATGTACAGGCAAGCACAGGGGGTGGCCATGGGCACCCCTTGTGAAAATACATATGCCAATTTAGCGCTATCCTTTTGGGAGAGACAATTTGTAATAGGCGAACACAATATTTGGAAAAGTGAAGTTTCTGTGTGCAGACATTTGTAGATGACATTTTTATTTTATTGGAAGGAGAGGAGACAGAATTATTACAATTCATTGCTTATTTGGGACCACCACATTCCTCAGGTTTTCAGTTCCACACTCTAGAGATGAGATAGATTTCTTGGATGTGAGGATAAAGCAAGACAGCGAAGGCTTTAAGACTACACTATACAGAAAGGACTGCTGGAGAAACAGTTTATTAACTTATGATAGTATGCACCAAAGAATTACCTTCAGGAATGTAGTGAAGGGTCAGATGAGCAGAGTATCTAGTTTTTGCACTGAGGAGACTGATTTTGAAGAAGAGTTAGGAAGTTTGGAGGTAAATTTTTAGAATAGGAGCTATAATAAAAAAGTAGTATGAAATGAGATTAGTCACAAGGGGGAATATAGAAAAGGAAGACGGGGTCCCTTATTGAAAAGAGATAATACAAATATGAATAAAGGATTAGTTCCGGTTGATAACAGCTCAGAAATTAAAGAGGTATTCACCAGAATGATATTTACTTACAGTAACAACATCCATGGGGTGTGTGACATAGTAAGAAGGAATTGGCATATTTTAAAGATGGATGACAATCTAGCAGGGATAATAGGTGAACAGCCCCACTTCGGTTTTAGGAGGAACAAAAACCTCAAGGATATTTTGGGACAAGAAAGAGGAAATAAAAAAGTGACTATAAGCAGGGATGGTACAATACCTTGTGGCTCTTGTAAAGCCTTTGGTTTCATTAATAAAGAAACAGATTTTAAGCATCCGATTACAGGGAGGTTGTTTCATTTTAAAGTAAGGGTGACTTGTAAGACCACTGATATCATTTACTTAGCAGATTGCCAACTATGTCAAGCTTTTTACATTGGGAAAACCAACCGTATGCTCAATGTCATGATTTTACAACACTTATCTTCCATTAGAACTCAAAATCAATATAATGCCTTGTATAGACATATAGATAAGAATGAGGGGCATTATTTTAAGTTTAGGGTGATTTGTAATATATGTAAGAGTTTTAGAGGAGGGGACATAAGGAATTTCACAGAAAGAGAAGAAACTAAATGGATAATTGAGCTCTTAGCACATATATATCCAGGGCTCAATGAGGTTATTCCCATGAAACCCACCCTGAAAAACAGGCGGGTACAATACTGAAATGTGGTTGGCTGTAATATGCTTTAAAATGAGTTGGGAAAATGCCTTTATTTATCTGATGAAGGGCAGGAGCCCGAAAGCGCTTATCATTGGAGTTGGCTATATACTTTTACTTTTGGCAGTGTATGCTGTTCTGCTTTTATGTCAAATTGTTGTTTTAACTCATATTAAATTAACTGAAAGTGGTGATCTGCAGAGAATTTCTTTTATTTGGACTGTACTTTGGTTTTGACATGCAAATCTTTAGTTCTTCACATTTTGTTTTTCTGATATATCAAAGATTTAGTCACTTATTTAGAAATATTTTTGCCTTATTTAAATTGCAAGAACTGATTAAAATATGTTGCATAGTTCGAACAAAGCAGGGAAGGATAAAAAGAAACAGTTACTACCTTATAACAACAGCCGTCAGTCTTGACATCAAACAGCTCATCAGAGAAGCTCAGCTGTGCATATGGTCTTGTTTTCCGGCTGCAGGAAGTGCGAGCACCCTCCAAATCTTCGGCAGGAAGCAACAGTTATTTGAGACAAAATCTAAAGGTAGCATGAGCCTTGAGAGGTTCACAGGATACTTCAGCAACCCTTAATCTCCTCACTGCAAAAAAGCAGCTGAGAGAGGCGAAAAAAGAAAAAACAAAAAAAAAGGGAGATCCAACTCACGGAACTACCATGCTCCAATATTAAATAAAGCCCACAACCACCAATGAACATGGCTTAAGCAAACAATGGAAGCACCACAATAAAAGCACCAAACAAAGCCACCAAGCCCAAACCAACAAAAAAAAAAAGACATTATAACTGCAACGGTATGTGAAAATAGTCACCCAAAACATAATCAAACACAGGCATTCAACAGCCCCACACAGAAATGAGCAATGAATCAAGAAACAGAACTGCAAATCAATGCCAAGAACTGACAGCCAGATAACTTTTTCTAAATACCAACTACTATTCAAAAAACATATATCAAAGCTAATCATAGGCTGTGAAGAGAGAGGACAAATGACATATAAATATTAAAACTTTAACATATGTATCAGATTAATGAAATAAGGGAAAGGACTGTTATCAGAACACCTACCGTAGAATCCCAGTAATATGCAGCTACTTAGTATCAGTAAACAAAAATAAATGAAGTAATGCAGTTTGTATGTTCAAGGGGTGCCTTCCGTGGAAGGTTGGGCGCTGGGCTGGCAACTTGACACCATAAAACTCCACTGCCAGTCATCGAGTGGACAGGTGATCCACTGTGGTGACCCCTAACTGTGAAAAGCTGAAAGAAGAAGAAGTCTGCATGTTCAAGGGCATAATTAAGCAGGGGACAATAAGCAGATATTTTTCTCTTAATAAACAGAGTATATTTTAAACAAAGCTAATATATAATATATATACTATAAATATGCAAGAAATAACTATAACACAAAGAACTAAAGGTTATTAATAGAGATAAATGATAAAGCAAAAGAAACTAAAGGCAATTATGAAAATCTAATAAACTATCTAATAAGAAACATAAGCCAAAAACACAATATAACAAAGAATACAATACCACTCACCTATTGAACCATTTTCATTTTCCCAGACCACTGGGTCACAAGAAAAAATTCCTATGTAAGGAAAAAGAAAATAAAGACCATGAAGTAACATGGTTATTTTTTAAGTTTATTCTTGTGGTCAACAGTTTTCCGGGTTCCATTTTCAGCAATTCTTTTGAGACTGGAACTAGCCCTGTCCATGTCATCTATTTTATCCAAAATTTTCTTAGATTAAATGTACTTAAGAGCTGTATGCATGTCTTCAAAAATCGTAAGACCATCTGGAAGGAAGATGTTCAGCCTTGCAGGGAAAAGCAGGTGAGATTTTATATGTGCTTTCTTTAGTTCTTTGAGTAAAGGTAGGAATTATTTCCTTTTAGTTATGACAGGTGTAGAATAGTCATTGTCAAAACGGATGGTCTTATCTTTGTATTTAATAGGTGACTTAGACCAAGCAGTCTTCAATGTTATTTCTTTATCATGGGATGATAACAATTTGACTATGACAGATTTTGTGGAATTACTTCTGACAGATTTGGATGTAAATAAAGACATGTGAGCTCTTTCTGTACCAGAAGAAAGTGCTTCAGGAATCTGTAAAATATCTGGTGGCCATGAGGTTAAAAATTTCTCCAAGTTGTTTTCTTCTAGGTTGTTTGGCAGCCCAAAGATCCTTATGCTATTACTTCGAGATATATTCTCAAGATCATCTATTTTAGTTTGAAACAGGGTATTTTGCTTCAGAATGAATTATTTTGTTGTATTCTGCTGTCCATGTCATTTAAAGATGTTTCAATACCTGTAATTTGTTTCTTCTGCTGCTTAAGGTCTTGATGTAAAGCATTTGTTGAGAAGCATTTTCTTTAAAAACATCAGTCTTCACAACCATTCTGTCAATTTTTGTGGATAATTCCTGAATAGTAGTTAAAAGAGTTTGAAACTCTTTTTTTATTGCTGAGTCCTGGTGTGAGGATTTTGTAAAGCTAATGTTGAATCCAGATGCCAGAAACGTGTCTCTTATTTTTTGACAGGAAAAGTTTAAAAAAACTTAAAAAATAATTTAATACTAACTTAGAAGACTATTAAAAGAAACTAAATACATATGAACATGTATTTAAGTAAGTTTTAAATAAAAATTCCTGTCATAAAATAAATAATAAGGCAGAGTTGAAAGGAAGTGCTGCTACTCAAGGCACATCCTTCACTCTTTGTGCTCTTTCTTGATTTCCACATGTCTCTGCTTTATACAAATTTTTATAAACTTTCCAAAATATCTCTAAAACTTCTACAGGCTCTCTGATTATTTTTTAGTTTTTTTTTTTGTGATAGACTCACAAAGATTGGCTGCAACCCCTTCTACTTTCTGCTGCCTAAGACGTTGTCCTAAAGGTTTTTCTGCTCTGGAGTTATCAAAAACAGTTGCTAAATGGCAATCTTTCTAAACTCATCATATTATTCACATATTCCCTTATTTGTTGTTCATCAGTCTGCATTTGCACCTCCTCTTCTTCTGTGAGATTTCCCTTATTCTGCAATACTTTAACCTTTGTCAGCCCCTCTAAGTAATTTGTATTACTTCTTAACCATATCTCTATGTCTTTTATTTTTACCCTGTTTTTAAACTCCATTTTCATTTGATCCGAGTCACTAGCTGTAACTTCTGAAAACATTTCTGTCTTCCCTAATAACTCTTGAATAATTTCCACTACCCATTCCTTAAATTCCTGTGTCTATAACAGGTAAAAGGAAAAGTGCTATTGTCTTATTTGTACTTCATCACCCTGAAATTTTGTCATAGTTTTTGGTGGTGCAGGACCTGAAATATTTACTGGATGTGTGTCGAAGCTTTCAGTTAAATGCAGATGTTCCTGTGAAATATAATTTCTACCTAGTATAGCCCAGTTATTGTTCCTTGAGGAATAATATGTAAATTCTCCCAAGTCCCCAATACTAAATTCAAATCATCCATGCCAAATATTTTTATAAAGTTTTTTTAGTAATCTGCCCTGTTTTGTTATATTTTCCCTTCTAGGCCCCCTTGATACACCTTCACTAATGCAAATCAAATTCCAGTCCCCACTTATAAATAATATTCCCTGGTAAAAGCTGAGTAGTTCTCCCACATTTTCTTAAGCTTCATAATAGCAGTTTTTGCTGGAATATAAATGCACACCTTTGTGATCCTTCTCCCTTGCCAATAGCTCCCTACTGCCACAAATATAAAATTCTTGCCCTTTGTCCTATTCCATCACTTATGGAGCCCCTCTAGCAATTAGTATAAATACTTATTTTTTTCTTTTGTCCCTGGATATTCTGCTACTATCCATGCTGAAGTCCTTTCTTTGTCAAATTCACATGTTCATTTATTTCTAGCCTTGTCTCCTGCAGCATTGCTATTTGCATTCTGCATGTCTTAATAACAATTAATACTCTTTCCTTTTTGTGTACAGCTGTAAGGACATTTATGTTCCAATGTAATATGGATAGTGTAGCCATTGTGATAAAATGGTACTGTTCCCACATACTATACATGACATATTTTTAATGTGTAGCTCCAATTTGTACAACATGTATACACTAATATTTGGCAGGTTCATCTTTTTATATAGTTGTTTCTTTTCATATCCATTTGAACCTGTATCACATCTTTCAAGACTTATTTTAATGAAAACTTCAAACAAAAAACTAAAACATTTTCAAAACACCCCCTCTCCTTTTAAGTTAGAACAAACACACAAAACTGTGTACATCTTCAAAAAATGAAGTTTAACTCTCCAGATAGTAACATTTGCCAAAATTGACAGCTGCACCCACAAGCATTACCTAACCTAAAGTTAAGGTTAACCATGCTACATGGTACAATCTGTGTTCCCACTTACACTGATTTCTGTCTGTTCTTTTCTTATCTCTATTTCCCCTTCCAGATGTGAAAAAATAGCTTTTTATGCTTTCAGAAAACATTAACTTTTAACCCTGAGAAAGAGTGCACTAGCCATAATTAAATAAAACTAAATTGTACACTGTTCTACTAAATGCATTTAAAGTATTAAGGTTGCTAGGGAGGCTGCTATCTCTTACATACTTCTCATAAATTCAAACTTTTTTTGACTGAACTATTTGCCATTGTACCTTTACATTTTGCATTTCCCTCAGCAAAGAATGCTCATAACTGTCAATATTAATTGCTTACACCTGCAGACAGCTCTTCTCTATGGAATAGTTGTCAGGATTGAACTTTTGTAAATTCCACTCAGAACTGAATATACAGCTGCCGATTTTTTGACACCCACTGATCATCTGATAAAGGAAAAAACAGGCTAATATCTTTACAGTTGCAAAAAAAATAATTTAAGCCAAAGGCATTAATCTAGACATTCACCCATGTATAAATAAGAGAAAATATTTACATATAGCTCATAGGTGTGTACTAGGCTAACAACCACTAGGGACTTTTTAAGCTTAGCTGTGCATCCTAAATATCTGACAAGTTCTGGTACCATCAATAAGTGTAAGCAGGGGCTTGGGAGATGAACCATTTACCAACTGCCTGTGTCATTAGTGACACAAGTACCATACCAGTAGTGAATTCCCTGACCCCCCCATCCAGTTGTCCAAGTTGCACTTGAATTGGGTTATGGAGGAACTCTGCTTCTTATGGATGGAGAGCCTGTTCCAGAGAAGGAGTATTCTCTCTATACATACCTGTCTCTCCAGCAGGTTTTAATTATATCACAGGTAAGGCTCAAGTTGTTAAAATGGGTAATTTTAATGCTTTTTGTTTTGCAGATGTGCAGGAGGCTCATCAGGGTGGGGTCTGATGATGCCTTGTATGCCAGGCATATATCTCCCCTCAACAGCCTGTAGGAGACAGACTACAGGGATAAGGCTTTGAGGCTGTCTGCACGTGACATGTTACTTATGTCCTGTATTCTTTTAGTGAGGAACCTCTGAGGGATGCTCCAATTGTTGGTTGTGCCTGATTAGGTACATACCAAAGGGGGCACTGTAATCACTGATAAGTCGGATGAATGATGAATATAGTGGAACAATGACCTCCTTGTAACTAGATGTCATACATTTGTTTATAGGTTGTACAACATAGAATGATTCCTTACTGTGGTAGCACATGATGGTCAACTCTAGATTAATGTCTACTTCTGTCCCCAAGTCCCTGACTACTGGTCGACTGTTAGGGATATGTTCTTAATATGATAGTTACCAGGGTTGAATGACTTCCTGAAGGATACTATTATGGATTTCTTGGTATTTAGTTTTAGTCCTTCACCCTGAAACAAGTTAATTGGCTGTGTCAGCCCTCCCAGGAGAATATTAGTGTTGGTGCGGGCTTCTATGACTTCTAATTTGCAGTGATCTGCAAATGTTGTCATCCAGAGGCCATTGACATTTGCCTTGCCTTCAGAGAAGTAAATGCCAAAAAGGAATGGTGCCAGGACCAAACCCTAAGGGACTCCGCTTATGACTGTCTTCTTTGTAGAGCTGTATTCCCCAGTTGTAACCTCCTGGGTCCTGTGTGTGAGCCATCTGGCTGCCCAACAGCTGACATAAGGATTTATACCAAACATCTTGAGTTTATGAACAATGCCAAAGTGGGGCATTGTGTCATCTGCCTTGGCCTGGTCAAGGTAACAGTGTGGACTAGTTTGCCCTCCTGCATTGCATTTGTGACCTTCTCAAAGAAATCCACCAGGTTGAGTAGGCTAGTCTGCCCTTGATTAAACTAAACTGGGTTGGGTCAGGTGTCTGGAGGTTTCTTATGTCATTATTGATCATTTCCATGATAATTCTTCTCATCGCTTTCAATGTGAGACTAGTGAAGCTTGTTTCCAGGTACTGTCGATGGGCCACCTTTGTGCAGAATGGCTGTTGCTGTTCTCCATCCATAAGGCACAAAGCCTGTTTGGAGGCTGTGGTTAAATGGTGATTCCAGAGGGCCTGATAGGTCATGTTTCATGCTTTTTGAAGGCATCCTGGGATCAATATCTCAGTCCATTGATGCAGTGTTCTTGGCCTTAGAGAGAGCATTGAAAGCCTGTTCCCTAGTGATGGTTAGGGGAATTATATATTGATGGTATTTCGTGAGGGGAGGTTGAGCGGGAGAGAGGGGCAAAGTTAGAGCTGAATTTGTCTGCCAATAGGTTTGCTATATATTTTGGTTCAGTATAGGTGGCTCTATTACATTGAGCTCTGCACACAGTTATTCATTGTCTTTGAGGTTGTGGAAGTAGTTAAATAATGCCTTGTGGTTATCCATGGCCTGGGAGGCCAAATTTCCTTCAAATGGCTTTGATATACTGTATTTGTATGCTGAGTTGTTTGTTTGGTTTGATAAGACTGCTTTTATCCTGCTGGGTGCCACACCTTCTAATTTTTACCATGATGTTCTTCCTTCTGTTATATAGCCTGTTGATGTTGTGATTTCAGGGTAGCTTGTGCTTTGAGTTAGTTGTGTACTTCTTCCTTGTGGGTACACCTGCCTGTATGGAACTATTAAAATGTTTATATATGGTTTATGTGAACAGTTCTGCATAGGCAGCAGTGTTCTTAGATTTTTGGGAGTTTGAAATTTTGCAAGGTTATCACTTAATAGTAGAATGTTAGCCTTAGAATAGTTCTTGAACATTTCAGGATTAGCTGGGGTTCCGGGTTTTATTTTTATTTCCAAGGAGACCATTTTGTTGTCTGACTTTACCAGAGAGAATATTACAGTAAGGGGCATGTAGCACTCTCCCATTTTAGTGAGGACCAGATCCAGTATGTTTGCTGATTAGATGATTACAGTGACAATATAAAGTCAAGTCATGAGTATCTGGTTTAAAACTAATCAGTGAGCACTAATCCTAAGATGACTACTGAGAGACAGAATGTGGGTTGTTCAATAATTGGTGATCTTGGGCTAGATGTTGCACATTTTAAAGGTTAGATGGAAAAATGTGTTAATATTGTCAAGTTTGCACACTAAACAGTTAGATTATGAAACGGAGTAACTCAAACTTTAGCAATCTTAGGGGAGAGCCATTCATTTTAAAAGAGCAAGGTAGATTGGATGAGGTGGGCACTTATTATTCTGACTTTAAGGAATGCAGTGGAATGGCCCCTACATTTAAATAGCTGAAGGGGAGTGACTTCACAAAATGATAATTTTGTGCTTACTGACTTTAGCCAATAAAAGAGAAGAGGGAAAGAAATATATGGTCAAATTAACATAAGGGTTGGGCAGCTAAAGTGACAGTTGAGTTAAAAACAACAGGAACAGGGTGGAAGTGTAGGGAAATTATTAATTACTGTGTGACTCACAAGAGACAGCTCTGTTCTCTTTCTTACTTTAAATATGCAATTGGAAACAGATTGCAGTTAAAACAGAGTGAAATGAAAATGCACCACACTATACAAAATAGATGAAGGCAATGAAGCAATCCAAATTACAAGAAAGCAATATAAAAAAATGTAAAAAAACTAACCGTTCCTCACAGCAGCCTATGTCATAGTCTGAGTGAGCTTTTCCAGTAATATAATAAGTGCACTTTTACCCCCGCCCTGACCCCAACAGGTGTAGATCAGAGCATATGAACATTAAACTGGCTTTTGTCCAGACTTTCTTCTCTTGTTATACTGTAAAGCCTTCACTTCTTACAACTAAAACAAAAAACAGTATTTTTCTACTTAATAGTATGTTTAACACACAAAACAGACACTGAAAAGACTCCCTGCACATGTAGAATACCACTGGCTATACACTACACAAAACTGCTTTACTGTATGTAACATTCTGTTTATATCCTGAAATGTTTTTTTTTTTTTACACATACTAATAAGAACAAAAATTGTTTTACTTGTAGTTACTTTTCCCCTTTGTTGGCCTTTTAAATATTAATGACATAAAGTGGGGTGCTTGATGACTCATTTTTTGTTGAATAGACTTTATTTCCACCTCAGCTTTTTCTGCATCAAAAATTACTTTGAACCACCAGGAAAAATACTCATACAGCAGCTTGAATCTCACACCTGCTTTTTAACATTCCCTAATTGCCGAGATGAATTTCCTTCTTTTATGTTTGGTGTTCAGTGAATAATCATTTTCTGCAAACACTCTGCTGTCTAAAAATTGCTGTCAGTTTTTAATATTTTGCCCTTCTACCACAGTTTTGTCAGAATCATCTCTTCCTGCTGGTATGGTTGCATCTTCACTAATACATGTCTTGGCTTCTTTCTCATGGCAAGGTTTGGAGTATACAGTTAGTGTGTCTTTTCAATTAATAAATCCTTTCATTGAATACCAGTCCAGTTGTTTAGTTGTGTTTTCATAAAAGTAATGCAATGTGTTCCTTCCAGTTTCAATGGTTGAGCAGAAAATCTCAAAATGTCTCTGCATACTCTATCTTCTAATTCTACTGTTTTTGAAAAGGCTGTAGAAGTCTCATACTCAGCCAGCTTTTTGCTTCATTTCAACCTCTGATTTTTGCATTTTCATCAGTTCATCTGAACAGCTAGTTAAAGCTTCTTCTGTTTTTTTCTGGCCTTTTGTTATTTGAGTTGATATATTCTTTCAAATGTTTCATTTATTTAAATCTCCTCTAAGTACAATTTAGTTTTGGAAGCCATCACTTGAACTAAAGCTAAAGTCTGAACTGTTTTTTTGCTGAACAGCTGCAAAATCCTTCCCAACCAGTATTTTCTCTTCACCTTTACTGGTTGATTTTCTATCAGATTTTCCAGATTTCTTTGCTGGCATCCAGGTAGTGTATGTACCAGCCAGTAACTGAATTTTACCCAAAAACAGCTTCAATGGCACTCCTTTTTCACATTTTCTGTTTTCACACTGGAAGAGCTGACAATAAGCTATTGATCAATGTACAGCCATCTTGGGAGTCAGTCAGACTTCATTTTAATCACAGTTACATTTATGCTCCAAACCTGTTTAGTAATTTTTAGACAGGTATTCATTTAGTGTATCTGTTTGCTTATGCACATCTGAAGCACCTTGTTCAGACACTCTTTTGAATAATATTTCTAACTTTTTGCTTGTTTTACTTTCCGTGTGCTTAAGGAAAATCTATTACCATACTTTGTGTTTGTCAGTTGTTTTTAATTGTGCTTCTGTTTCTGTGAACTTTTTAATGTCTCATTTTGCTCAGCAACAGTACCCTGTGGTGATTGCTTTTATAAAGTATTTCCCTAATCTTCTGCATACCCAGGATTTTTCACCTTACAGGGTCTGTCTCTAAAAACCCTGCATGGTTCATTATCACTGAATCAAGCCTCTACCAAATCATGAACCAACTCAAAGGTAGTTTCAGTACTGTTAAACTCTGCATTACCAAACGCATTAAGCTGAACTTCATTCTACATTTCTGTAATGCCCCCTTATATTGAGGTGTTATGTAACCCATCTAGTTTGCAATTTTGTCATGTTTTCTTCTTATGATGATGGAAGCACTCAGCAGCTACATGAATTTCAGTCTGACTTTTCTTTTTGTCACTTAAACTCAGTCAACTGCAATTTTGTTCATTTCCAGATTATATACAACTTTCGCTACAACATTTAGTCTGTCAACCACACTATTAAATATATTCATATGTTTTTGTTTTTTGTCAAACAATTTTCTTGTTTCTGCTTAACCGAGTTCTCTCAGGTGTTGTTTAAAAAAAAAAATCACATCATAAAACTTTCCATTTCCAGTGTAATAATCATATTACTTATTTTTTATTATTACTTTGAAATACATTTTTGTTTCAGTATCACTGTGCTGTATTTTAGTAGCTCACTCAGATATACACAGTTGGTTTTCATCACTCTGCTTGATTTCATTTTGTACATCAAAATACACTTAGTATTTCATCTTTAGCAGTCTGAAGCTTATACAGAACCAACTTGCATACTTATGTCTCAGTAACACATGCTTTATTTATCAGTAGTCTCACTCTGAGTCATCTTAACAGTTTTTTTTTTCTGTTAAAAGCTAATATACTTAAACAATAACCGATGATGTAGTGAGGTATATTGAAGATTTTCCCATGGTTGGCATGGTTTCATCATGAGGGTGAAGCCCGAGTGATTAAATAAAGCCAACCATGGGAAAATTTCAATATATCAAAACCACGGAGTCGATTATTGCTATTATACAATGACATTATTTAAGAAAAAAATACTTACTTTTGTTAAATAATGTTTTTGTATAATGGTGCATTACTGTTCTTCTGCTGGTTGTGTTATACTGCTTCCTTGTGTTCATGTACTGCACATGTGTATGGGACTTGCATTCCTACACATACCCAGTACATCAATGCTTTGAAACGGAAGCAATGGAAAAAAGAAAGTCTCCATTAAAAAAAAAAGAAGAAAAGGTTTTCGACACTTTATACCAACGGAAAAAGGTCCGGGCTTCTGGACCTTTTTCCGTTGGTATATTGTGGGATTTACAATGGACATGCTGGCCAATCAGCATGCACATTTTGGAATATTAATGGGGGAGTCATTGTATAATTTTATATTTAGCACAGGTATTGTTGCCAGGGTTGTTTCCTGCCCAGGAGACAACAGCCTGTCAGCTTCACAAAGCTTTGGCTCCCTCCCACTCCTTCACTCTAACTGCTGATTGGTCAGCCCAGAAGAAGGATCTCATTAGTCAGTGTGAAGTAGCAAAGCTGAGAAGAGTCAGTCAGAAGATAAGTTGCCAGTCAAGTATTTATAAGTGGTACACACGTACACATTGCCTTGCTTTGCTTCAAAAGAAAATTCAGAGGTAAAAGCACAAGCAGTACATCAAACCCTGTCAGGACTCCTAAGTCCCTTTCACAGAAAGTGCACTGAGAGAGAACAATAAATATAGATAAGTATACACAAGCAGCAAACATGAAATGCATTTCTAGATGATTAAATGTAACACCTTCAAGTAGAGTGTTTCAAGCAGAAAAATAAAGAAGGAAAGTGGTCACAAAATGTATATAAGCACCAAAACAATCAGTTGTTGAAGTATATAAAAACATTTCCCAATCTTTACATCCTTAAACTTTAGTAAAATGCCTCAAAAGCAGTACTTTTTTCCTTACAAAACAGTCTCAGTATTCAGTAATAACCCAGTTCTCAAAACTGCAGTTTCTGACATTAATAAAATTGCATTTATTTTACAGAAAAAAATGCATCACAATATTTCTAAAGGGAATATTTTCTGTGTGGAAGGGTTCCCCTATAAGTACTTTTCTCCCTGAAATGAAAATGGTAGCCATTTGCTATGCCAGTGAAGCCTGAGTGCTTTTCCTTGAGGCAGGGAGAAAGTCCTGAAGATTTATTCACTCTGACTACTAATTTTCTCACCTGGGTTGACTAATCAGCAGTTAAGATTGAAGGTGTTAAAGAGACGTTTGTGAGGCTAGCAATTGTTGTTTCCTGGGAACAACCCATATTGCCAAAAGATTACTGCAGCATTGAAAAATATGAACATCTACCATTATGGTAAATGCAATTTACCAACTGTACTTTATAGTACAGTGTCCCTTTAATTGTCTACAGTTCATACAGGCATGAAATTCATTAGTTGAATCAGTACATTGGTTTGCTTTCATCTCATATAGAGTGTGTTTTTTTTCTGTTTAAGGCCTAGTAACTTTTCAGTCTTGATTTCAGTATTGTGTCACAAATTACACACTGTATTTAGTTCACAACTCTGCCTCAAACATTTATCAGTAATTGTTTATGTCCATGATAGAGCTTTATTTCACAGAACAGCAGTCATACTTTTTGGTCAGTACTCATTGACGGCATCATTTGCTCAGTCTATTGCCTTTTGTTACTGGAGCATCCAATTACTTTCTGTCTACTTTTATGAAGGCAGCAGTCACATTCTTGTAGGAGTATAAATATGTTTGCAAGGTTTTGGAAATTCTTTATGATAAACAGAGACTTTGGTCTGCAAGAAAATTATTTTTAGTACTTTTACATCAGTTATTACTTCACTTTCTTTAAGCTAACGACTTTTCATGCTTTGCAAATAGTCTCAGCATTTTCTTACATGTACTCAGCTTCAGTTATTTGTTGAACCCATTCTGTTTTCTATACGAACACTTCTCCAGTCCTTTTTTATCAGCAGCTTAGTACATTCACTCTATGTAGCTTTGATAAGCTACCATCCAAACATTTACTATGCAGTTATCTTGGTAAGCAACCTTAAAGAAATTAACTTGTCTTTTTCTAGTAAGAAACTGTTCAACAGTTTTGTATCACTTATAATAAAGGTACTAATTAATGTGCCACTGTGTTTTCATTCTGTACAATTAGTGTCAATCTTAGTTTAACAAGCGGTTTCACATAAATGGTTACATCATTCTCTGAGTGTAACAGTTAGTTAAACTTCATTCAACAATACTTTTCTGAGAGGGATGCAGACCTCCTACCCCCCAACATTAGCATTTCCAATTGTTATGGATTAGTTTCAAATATTTCTTGGCGAAATGTCAATGCTGATTTGTTAACTTATTGTATTACTTCCAGCAATCAGTGCAGCAAATGAGATAAAATACTTTTTATTTCCTCTCTGGCAAAATACACATTGAATTTCTGAGCACAGATATTAACATACAGACAAGCAACCTCTTTTCTGGCTTTATACAATTCACAGTCGTTGGACATAATGAGTTTTACTGAAGCACAAAACTGACACACCCATCTGTTAGCTACAGTTGGAAACAACTACTCTCACTTTCTTTCTCTGCAGTATATTTCCAATTTAATGTTTATTCTGCACTTTAAATGCACTTTATCTTGCAAAAGTCGAAGCATAGAATCATATTTCCCCCAAATCAGAACACTGCACATTAGAGAATTTCATTAAACTGGCATGTGCTTTCTTTTTTCCATTACTTTCATTTTACTGCATAAACCATATCTATCAGAAATCTTGACTTTTACTGAAGACACAGATGGTGCATTTATAAATGAAATCATACCTTTACTATAGTGGTCTTGTTAAAGTTATAAAGTCTGATAACTTTTGGAAATGATTTTAGGAAAGTAACAACTATTAATCTTGAATAATTCACTAAAGTTCCATCCATCCGCAACCCCTTTTTCCCATTTTTGCACATGGGGTAGGGGTGTCACATCAGCAGTGACAATCATCTAGAGCCAAGATTTACACCACTGGGTGGCTAGCCCTGCCACGGTAGGTTTTCCTCACCATACTCACACTTATGGCTAGTTTAGAGTGTCCAATCCACCTACTGCATATCTTTGGAATGTGGGAGGAAACCGGAGTGCTCAGAGGAAGGACATGCAGTCTCCACATAGAAGGCACCCTAGCCGAGAATCAAACCGGTAAACCTCTTGCTGTGAGATAAAAATGCTATCTGGTGTGCCACTGTGCTGCCCTCTAACTTAGTTCCCTTCAGCCTTATTTGCTCTGAATGTACAGGTTTTTCCCTTCCTATATGTTTGGCCTTGCTTCAGGCTTTGTGACTGTGTACCTTCATTTTTCCTAGCTTCTCTAGTCTTGGACAGGACCTTACCTAGATATCAGGCTCTCACTTGTATAGATGTCTAGGACAAGCCTTTGCTTGGATATCAATCCCCCAGCTGTGTAGTGTAGATCTGTTGCACAGGCCCTTGCCTGGTTAGCAGGCTCATGCCTGTGTAGTTGCTGTGGACCAGGCCCCCATCTGTATTCCTGTTTAACCTGTCTGCAGTCAGAGGCAAGCTTCTCTTTCTTCCAACTTCCATTTTCTTTTTGTAGGGGAAATATTATTTTGCCTCATTCGACAAGCCAACTCTTTACATGACAAATCTTCCAACTCTCTGTGGCTCCATCTATGGGCCATTTTATTGAATAACATATTTTCCAGCACGATATCACTATATATAGTATACACATGTATGTATAAAATAATCCTTGTCATTGTGGCTGTTCCTTGGCTACAAAGGGTTCAAGACAAAATCCATTCACATGGTTAACTAAATTAACTGTAAATAACAGGTATTAGTTTTGCAAGAGTTTGCAACAAACATGGTCATCAAAAAGCTTGGATAAAATTATATTATCCATATGTGGTATCATTCTTGGCGATGACAGACTTCTCACTAGAAACTTGTGGATGAGCAGTACTTCTAATCAGGAAGCAACTAATTTCCCATTTTATAATTTCAAAGTGGTATGTTAGTGCACATATGAATTAACCTTTAGAAATGAAGCAAAATTGCCAGTAGATCTGCATATATTCTTCCTACCACTATCAGCTTGTGTAGCTCATTTTTGGGACATGTTTGGTCAAAAAGTAGACTAGCCTGCTTAGCAGTTACCAAAAAAATCCCAGTTGGGGCTGGAGGTGCCTTCATTTATCAATATTACCTAAAATATCTGTGAGATCAATGTCCAAGCTACCTAATGAATCTGTAAGACAGTGATGAAACCTCCACTCCCATTCATTGATAAGATGCTTTGCTTAAGAAAATAAACAAACTGTACTTCATCTTTTTTTCTTAACAGAGTGGTTCTCACTACTGTCTTCCAGTGACACTAACATGTTACACAGAACTGCATAATATCCTCCTACATATTTAAAAAGTCTTCCTATCAGAAGAGTAAGATACAAATTGTCCACATCTCAGCACTTTAAAAAAAATAAAATGCAATTAAAAAAAAAATATGGAATTCAGTGATACACCTTTTATGTGTTAGTGTAGGGGGTTCAGCCCCTTTACCCCTGGCATACTTGCACATGTTTTCTACTTATATATGCTAGCTCTGCAATTCCTTTACTTTTGAGTAATGCTCTGAGGCACCACAATCTCAAACTTTCATATGTTTCCCCCAGTTTACACATTCTTTTGTTTTGAGGACCACAGTTATATTCCTCTGAATTTTAATAGACTCCCAATTCAAAACACCAATTTTCTTAAAAAAATGTATTGATATTCTCATAATGACATGACTGTCGAAACAGGCTTTTAAACATCCTCAGGTGGAAACAGAGCACTGCTGAAAACAAACAGGAAACTGAGTAATACATATAAAGGTGAATATATAGCCAGATGTAGAAGATATTTAAATGAAATCAGAATCGACAAACTTTTCTTCAAACATAACTTCAGTGTACAGCAGGTAAGATATAAGCAGACAATTCCAAACCACAACATTTACCATTTTTTTCTTTGCTTTAAGAGTCCATCACTTTCGCAGGAACTGATACCTAGCACTGTTATCAAATTACTTCATAAGCAGAAGCAGTAGTACTCTTCCTCAGATTCCAACAGTCAGTTAAAAGTAGTCATCCAATAACTCTAAAAAGTAACTTTGTAAGTAAGTACTAAGCTAACTGCCAAGTTGAGGTATGTGATGTGTACTGCTTTACTTTCATCCATTGCTTTAGTGACCTTTTCAAAAAAATCCATCAGGTTGAATAACCATGATCTGCCGTTGACAAATCCAAACTGTGACGGGTTCAGTGTTTGGAGGTTCTTTATGTCCTGATTGACTAATTCCACGATATGTATTTCCATTGCTTTGCATGTGAGGCTGATTAGACTTATAGGTCTGTAATTGACGGAGTCTTTGGAAGGTATTCTGGAGAGATTCCTGACTAAATGATCATGTGGAAATGTATTTATCATTTATCATTTAACTGTGAAAGTACCATTTTACAGTGCCTATTTGCACACATACAGTGAAGGACCAGGCAGAACAAGTTGTAGTATCAGAGCAGGTGCATTCCAAGTGACAAAGAGGCTTTTCACTGTTTTTAAAACAAGAGATCAAATACAAATACAATGATAATAAGCAAGGTAAATAAAACCAAAGGCAGCACATTTTGAAAAGCAGATAGATGAAAATCATTATATTATTACATCTTATATAAATTATATACTGTATTAGACATTATTTTCTATTTAACTGTATAAACTAGTTTATGGTCACAGAAGAGCCAGAGCCTAGTATGGCATTCATTGGGTGCAGGGTACCAACCTCTGTCAGGTCACACAGACACGTACAGACTCACTGATGGCACTTACACTTATACTTACAGACAATTTGGAGGATTGCCAGTTGATCTGTAATATGTCCTTGAGATGTGGGAAGAAATTAGAGCACCTGTTGAAAACCCACATGGACCCAGGAAGGCCATTGTGCCTCAACACAGGTGGTACCCCAGCTGAAAACCGAAATGGAAACTGAACTTGAGAACAAGGTACTGTGAGGTGGCAATGCTAACTATTATATCACTGTTCCAGTAGTCCAAATAGTAATGTAGTATAAAACATGATAAAAAAATAACACATCACAGGTAAGTAGTCTACAAAGAAATCACTTAATAACTTACTGACAGTCAGTTTTGTAAGATACTTTTAGACAGATAAAAACATTAATATATGGAAAGTAGTTAATGGTCAATATATGGCCTAGTAAAACTGATGAAACAAATGAAAGAAACTTTGTCTGCATGAAACTAAGTGTAGTTTATGTTCTTCAAATTAAGTACATTTGCCCTTTTCAACCATGATTTTTCTATAGAAGCATATTTGTAAATCATGTTTTCCCATCTTGGGCTTGCATGCAACTTGATTACTTTTGTTTTGAATTGTGAACTAAAATCATTCAGATCCAGAATGTTTTCTTATAATGCAGCAAGATGATCTTCTAACAGTACTCATCCCTAAAACTTGGGTGGCCATTTCTAAAGATGGAATAAGAGTTTGAGAGAAATGGGGAAAGAATATCTCTATCTTTTAATTGTGTTTGTGTGATTGTTAGAGTTGGGGAGAAATTACTTCTGAGTGTACTCATCATGGTATGGAGAAAACGGCATAATCAAAATGATTGGAGAATAGGCATTCTAGTGCCAGCATAAAAGAACAAGGGCAACATTTAAAGCTGTGGGCAGTACAGAGGTATCAACCTACTGTCTCACTGCATAAAAGTGCTGGAGAGGGTCATTGATAAACAGATGCACATAATAGTAGAAAGTAATATGGGAGATGTGCAGTTTGGATTCAAGTCAGCATGTAGTATAACTGACCCATTGTTTGCATTGAGACAGGTAATGGAGAAGAAGCTGGCGATAATAAAAAGAGCCCAACTGGGCATTTGTAGGTATGAAGAAGGCATAGTATGGGGTCCCAGGAAGGCCTTTTTTGGGCAGTCATGTGATGGTTTAGCTCGGTAGTGCACTGATCAGAACTGGCCAGTTACAGGTGCATCCCAAGTGAAAAAGAGACTTTCATTTTAAAACAAAAGATAAAATACAATTGCAATGAAAGTAAGCAAAGCAATACACAATCAACATTATCATGTCAAGATATTGCATTGTCAAGTGATGAGAGAAAGTATGTACAATGAAAAACAGAGAAATGTTTAAGTTAATAAGTAGTATATATAGGAAGTGGAATATATTAATGTTATGTATGGAAAGAATAAAATATGTTTTGTTTATCAAAGGAGGATTATGAGGGTGAATGGAGAGATACAAAGCCAAGGTTAGTATGTTATATGATATGGCTAGTGCAGTCTATGTACAAGGATACAGTGACACAAGTGTGAACAGTGTTAAGACTCATAGGGGTTCCTAGTGGGAGTGGATTTGCATCAAGGTTTGTCTTTGAGCCCATTTCTGTTCATAGTAATAATGGACTACATTAGCAAACAGGCTGAGGGGGACAGATCTACAAACCTCTTGTATGCAGGTGATGTAACACTACAAGAATATTCTGAACAGAAACTTAAGAAAATTATTGGAATGCAAAACCAGACACCTAGGATAAAAATTCATACATGTAAGACAGCTGTCATGACAGTGAATAGTGGAATTTAAAAAAGTTACAAAGTGAGATAATAGGGAAAACAGGGAACATGGGTAATAGTTTAGTATCTGGGAGTGTTAGTTGGAGGAAAGGAACTCTAAATGAAGAGGTTAAAGCTCGAATCAGAGGTGTTGAGTGTTGGAGTAGTTTATGACAAAACAGTACCAAATAAGCTGAAACGTAAGGTCTACAAAACAATATTATAGCAGAACAGTTGAGGAAGCTTAAGGTAATGGAGATGAAGTGCATGAGATAAGGTGATAGGATGCACACTAAGAGACAGATGAATACTCACCCATACTTCCTCAGGCTCCCTGCTCATATTCCATCTCAACTTAAGAAGCTTGAATAACAAGGTTCACAATCTACATGCTATCTTAGCTACCCACACCCCTGATATTATGTGCTTATCGGAAACTTGGTTAAAACCCTCCATCAAGGACGAAGAGATAATCCCACCTGGGTATAATATCCACAGGTTAGACAGGGGTAACAAAAGGGGGGGGGCATAGCTGTTATGTATAGGAATACAATGAATGTCACCAGGTATTCAATACAACCTCCCAAAGCCTCTAACATTGAACTATTGGCTCTAAAGCTCTGCCTAAACACCCAAAAATCGATAAATTTTTTTGTAATGTATATTCCACCAGGGAAGAACACAGAAAAATTAGAACAAACTCTTAGCTGGTTAACATCTAACTACCCTCAAGAAACCATAGTACTTGGGGACTTCAATATTGACTGGTCTCACTGCACCGCAAAAATTAACCCCCTTCCAATCAACCTACATGGCTTCTCCCAAACTATCGCATCACCAACTAGAATAGGAAATGCACAACAAAAAGAAAGCACCATTGACTGGATACTAACCAATAAGGATCCACAAAAATACACGTCGGGAACCCTTCCCAATGACCTTAGCGACCACCTAATCACCTATATTATCAAACACAGAAGCTCAACAACTAACCCCCCTCTATATAGATCTGTAAGAAATAAGAAGAAATTTAACGAACAACAATTTCTTGCCGAACTTAAATCCTGTCACTGGTCCATCCTCAAAACCCTACCCCTACAGGAGAGTGTTACTTACTTTAACAATACTTTCCTCAACATACTTGACCATCACGCCCCCATTCAGCAAATTAGAACTAAAGAACGTATAGCACCTTGGCTAACCAAGGAGACTAAAACTAAAATCAAACTCCGTGACCAGGCCTGGAACAAATGGAGAGCCACTAAAACTCCCCTGGACCGCATTAAATTCCAACAACTCAGAAACTCAACTAAAACAGCCATTGTTCAAGACAAAAAACAGTATTACTGCCACCTCCAGGACAAACACCAGAAAAACCCAAAAAAGTTCTGGGCTGGATTTAATAACCTCCTCCATCCTGGGAAATCTACCACCCCCACCCCTGAGAAACTCATAGGGAAAAATCCTGTCGAAATTGCCAACGCCTTTAACTCCTTTTTTACGGATACCATACAGTCTCTAGCCACCCAGATAACTAACACTTCCTCATCACCTAATTTCGCTGGTGACTCAACTCCACTTCCCTTTAAATTAGAACCTGTACCTACCCATTACATCCGCTCCCTCTTAAAAAAACTAAGACCAACCACCCTAGCGGCAGATCACCTCCCAGCGGAATTCCTTCAGATAGCATCAGACGCTATCTCCTATCCCATATCTATCTTGATCAACAGAACTATAAATGAAGCCACAATCCCATCTATTTGGAAAATCTCATACATCATCCCTCTCCACAAAGGTGGTACCTCCACGGAAACATCCAACTATAGACCAATAGCAATCCTGTCTCCTCTAGCTAAAATCATGGAGAGGTGTGTTCACAGACAACTCCTGAACTACCTTACCCTTAATAGTCTCTTGTCTAATTCCCAACACGGGTTTCGCCCCTATCACAGTACCACCACTGCTCTCCTCTCCTTTATTGACTCAATCAATAATAACCGTAATAATAAACTCATATCCTCTGCTCTCTTTCTGGACCTATCGAAAGCTTTCGACATGGTCAACCACCAGCTTCTCCTCCAAACCCTGGAAGGCTTACATCTTGACAACCCAGCCCTAAATTGGTTCAAAGCCTACCTCACTGGTAGGCAACAGGCTGTACAATGGCAAAACAGGCTATCCGGCCTACTCCCCAACACCATTGGTGTCCCCCAGGGCTCCATACTTGGTCCCCTCCTTTTCTCAATCTTCATCAACAATCTTCACCTAGTTATACCCAAAGCCACCTGTATTCAATATGCAGATGACTCTACCCTGATCTGCTCTGACATCTCCATCTCACAACTACAAATAAAAACCCAGAACTGCTTCGCGCAAATCGAAAACTGGTTCACTGAACTGAAACTTCTACTTAATCCTGCAAAAACCAAGTTGCTGCTATTTTTCCCCTCAGCAGCCACTCCCCTAGGCAATGAACCTCTATCTCCTAACAATTTTCTATTCCATGTAAAATCCACCAACGGGACCATCATAGAGCCTGTTCCCAACACTAAACTATTAGGAGTAACTATTGATCACAGGCTGAAATTCGACACTCACATTAGCAATTCCATCAGGACAGTTAATAAAAAACTCGGTTCAATGTATCGCATAAAGAATTTTCTGACCCCTCATGCCAAACTAACCATTGCTCGCACTCATCTTCTCTCTACCCTTCTGTACGCTTCCCCTATCCTATCTTTCCTCAATAAGCACGAACTCAATATGCTCTCCGTTGCCTATAATCACATAGCTAGATTTATAACTGGAACTCCCTACCGTACTCATCATTGCCTTAACCTAAGGAAACTTGGCTGGCTTGAACTGCCTAATCTTCTTAACTTCACCCAACTCACGGAAGTATTTAAAATAATTAAACAACCTGACAGAGTCCCTGCTCTGAGTAAAGTATTTCCTCCGTACTCAAACCTTAATTGCCTCCGATCAGCTAATAGTGTTCAAATAAAAACCATCAAATCCCAGAACTCTGGCGGTGATGCCATCTATGCCAACTCCATAGGGAAAACCTGGAATTCACTTCCAAACAACTTAAGAAGTATAACCTCGCTTAACTTATTTAAAATTAACCTCAGCGAATTCCTGAAATCACACTGGTTATGTCCCTGCCCTAAACCAGACTAAACCCAGCCAACAACCACCTCACTAGACTCATCACCTCCTGGAGACTAGTACCTCCTCCTCTAGGTTTCCCTCGCCAACCTCCCTCCTCAGCGTAGGAATGGTAAATTAGTCACACGTGTTGTTAGCTGTTCTCGTTTATACCTATGTTAAAAGTATTAATTATTTCTCTGTATGTTCAATTTTTCTCTGTATGTTTAACCTCTCTCATATTATTATGTTGGAGCTTTTCTCCCCGGGCCTCTACTGAAAAAGGATATGTATCCAGCTAGACCAGCCCGGTCAACAAATGTAAAATAAAATAAAATAAATAAATAAATAAATAAATGAGGACAACAGAGCAGAAACCAAAGTAGCCCCAAATCCAGAGAAGATCAAGGAAGGCAGATTATGGTGGTTTGGTCATACATGCAGAAAAGTAGGAGATGCCTTGGGGATGAATACTTGAGGGGGGAGGCAAGAGGAAACAAGGGCATCCAACCGAGAGCTTGGCATGCACGAGAGAAGACCTGCAGCATTCGGGCATGACTGAAAAAGAAGGTGGGAAAGTGGGACTTGATGTGACAACCTGACCCCATGTAAAAGAAAATAGGGTTGATGATGGTTATGTGATTGCAAGAATACCAGGGATGTGATTTATAATCTAAGTTTTAAGAGAATAATTTTTACTATTAATACTTATGGAGATGATGTGAGCAGTTTTCTCAGAGTTGGGTTGATTAGATGTTTGTGAAATGTAGTACAGTTTGAGTAATGCAAATATGTTTGTTTTTCAGGTGAGATATATTAGATAACTTGGTCAATGACCAATGATGAAATCTAACTTTACTGAAGGGAACAGTGAAAAAGTGGGCTTGAAGGTAAATGATACATGTGGTGTACAGAGTCAAAAAGGGTGGGAGAAGGGGAGTGACTAGATTTAAAGAAAAAGAGTACGTAGCAAAGTATGGAGTTCATGTAAAGGAAGACACACACACACACACACACACACACACACACATATATATATATATATATATATATATATATATATATATATATATATATATATATGGGTCTACCTGATAACAGCAACACCCTAAAACACCGACAACAAAATCACCGACACCACAAAACTGAAAGTTCAAAAACACGAAACTTCACATGCCCGACAAACCACAATCCCGACAATCAACAAACAAAACAAATCCCCTGTCCAAAAAGCACACACACAACACAAGCACACAAAAAAAACTTACAAACCTACACTAAACCTTACATGCACAACTATCTATGCGCTAACCTTAACCCAAACCCAAACCCTAACCCTAAGGTCTGCCACTATCGCACACTCACCTAAACCTAACTCACTTAACCCACCCCTAACCCTACAGTCTGTCACTATCGCACACTCACCTGACCCGTGCCCTAACCCTAACTCACTTAATCCGCCCCTAACCCTACAGTCCGTCACTATCGCACACTTACCTTAACATGTCAGTGTTCTCAGCGTCGGGATTTTCAACTGTCGATTATCTCCATTGTCGATCTTCTGGTGTCAGTGTTCTCATCGTCGGCGTTATGGACTTTCGGCGTTATCAGGTAGACCCATATATATATACACACACACACACACACACACACACACATATATATGTGTATGTGTTTGTAAGGTAGCATAAGAAACTGGGTGAGCAAAGTTAGGTAGCAGAATAAACAGAGAGGTACAAGACAGACAAGGAAGAGTTGTAGTACCAATACTCTACCAACTGAATTGTTACAATAATACACATAATTGAAATGAGTAAGATAGAGAAGAGGTTGGCAAAGCTTTGGAAAGTAGGTGTAAGTAGGGTAAGTTGTTGGGAAACCATGAGGGTTGGTTAACTAAATGGTGAACATTTGAGAAACAAAAGTATGGCTTAGTGTGTATAGATGAAAAGCATTAACCACAAGAGAAAGAGACAAGCCTTAGTGCTAATGATGACCGATAAGTATATATAAGGATCCATGGGCAGTACATGTTGGAAAAGTGGTGTACCATCCATAGTAAATTAGTTGGAATAGTTAAATGGCTGAGAGATATACTTAGTGAGTGAATTATGAAATAAGAAATGTGATGGGGTGACATTTTTAAATTTCATTTCCAAAGGTAGCTTTTGAGATCTAGATAGTTTATATAAGTTCAGCAGTGAGAATGATGAACACCATCCTGTACCATCCTTCCATCCCTATTATTGAGGGTTTCAGGATAAGTATGCTCTAACTTTTACTGCAGGAAGAAAGTCCTGAATAGATTCTTGCTCAGACTGCTGTTTTCTCTGTTGGGTTCTCAAACCATAGTAAGCTGTGCACGTGTGTGCGGGAGGAGTCAGAGCCATAGGCTACTGAAGTAGTGAGGAATTTAAACATCTACAGTTATGGTAAGTGCAACTTGCAACAACTGTTTGCATGCCAGTAGTGATTCAGTATGTGTTTTTTTCTGTTTTCTCTATGGTCTTGCGACCATGGAAGTAGTGTTCATAAGTAAGGGAGTGGTGTTGGAGGTGAATGTATTTTTTGGGCTTTTTTTAGGCTTCATTGAGTTGAAGCTTTGTGCAACTTGCAACAACTGTTTGCATGCCAGTAGTGATTCAGTATGTGTTTTTTTCTGTTTTCTCTATGGTCTTGCGACCATGGAAGTAGTGTTCATAAGTAAGGGAGTGGTGTTGGAGGTGAATGTATTTTTTGGGCTTTTTTTAGGCTTCATTGAGTTGAAGCTTCACCCGGTTTGTTTTAAATAGTTCAAGCTCAAGTGACTTCATCCCAGTGAAATGCAGGGGAAGCTTTTGTGTATCATTGCTAGTCACATTTTTTTTTTCACACTCCAAAAGAAAACTTTGTATTTACTAAGAAAAATTGTATTTTAGTTCAGATATAAATATTAATTTTAGGTGATATGAAATCTAACTTACCATTGCAGTTGCTGTTGTCTCACATAGCTCTTGAGTAGTACTGACAAAGTTGTCCATTTGCCGCCCTGTACTACTTCACTCATTTTCTTAATTAAATGTTAAGCAAGAATGCTCTACTATACTGTGAACTTCTTTCTCGACCCCACCACCCATATACCAACTGGACCTGAGGAAAAAACTCAGAACCGTAAACAGTTATAAAACCGGTAAGTACCCTTGACCAGTATCTTTGATCTTACCTTTAGTACTTTCCACTTTTGGAAATGTAAATTCAGACTACATTGCCAACAAGTATTAATATTTACATTCCATTGTTTTTTCTTTAGGAGCTAAATTCCACATATTTTCTTCACTGGTACTGGATATATTGTTAACGGACACCAAATTCTACAGATCTTTTGCTTAAAATCGGTGCTGTATTTCTTGATGCTATTCCTGAATCTTGTCACCACCTTATAACCCAATCATCTGTTAAGAATAGTCGCCTTAGATTCTACATTTTTTTCTTAAAGAGAAATCTACCCTCTCCTACAGTTTTTCATCCTTTAGGTTTCTTTTATCCCTACAATATTGTTCAAGCATTACGTTGGTACCAGAAACCTTTTTTGTATCATTTAAAACTTTTATTTACTTGCATTGTTGTCAAAGGAAGGGAAAGTCCACCTACTTTTTTTTTAAAGCTGAACTTTTCACATACTTAGCAGAGGAATTTGTTTCAGCCTGCATGACATATAATAGACACAGTTAAATCTGTAGTTTACCTTGTCAGGTACTGCTGTCAGTCTTATGTGAGCAATTAATCCTGCTAATGCAGCTGATATAAAAAAGAAAGCTGTGAAAATGTTTTCCATTGTTGTTGTTGCAGGGAGGAGGAGAACTTAACACTTCCCTTTCATAGCAAAACAAAACAATTAGATCAGCCAGGGGTTTAAAGGCAATTGTCACCTCTTCTGACAAATTTACATAAGCAGCAGCACGTTATTGAAATGCTAAACTTTAAATGTTGGTTATTTATAAAAGTTTATATGTCAAGATAACTTAAATGTAGTATCAAAGATTTCTTTGACATTTAGAGAAACGTCAGAAATATATTTTCTTGTAAAGTACCAACAAATTTACCATTTTCAAGTCTCCCACCCCAACCCACACACACACACACACACACACACACACACACACACACACACACACACACACACACACACACACACACACACACACAGGACAGGACAGAACTGCAGAAAGAGACTGGCGGCAACCCTATCAACTAGGTGCACTGATACTGTTCATAAAAAGGTATTTTATGTTTTTTTGTGATATCCTTCCAGAGGGGGGATGCACATCTGGAGCACGCAGATCCATGGTAAGAGATTCCCACTGACTTTGAACCAGTCCTTATGTTGTTAGAGTGCATGAGCATTTTGTAGTCCACAAAGAAAAAGTGACCATTGATGGCATCCATAATATACAGCAGAATTTACTTTAACATATGTTTACTGTGTGCTTTTGCATTAAAAACATTAAGAAAATGGAGAACATCGACATCTGTGCAGTGACAGAGACCTGGTTCAAGGCTCCAGAGAGCACCCCTGCATTACCAGGCTATAATTTATACCACACCATTCGGCCACCTAACCTGGACCGAAACACTAAAGGTGGACGCGTGTCCATATTCATTAAGGATATCCACACCTCCAGAATAGTTGCTCAGCATAATGCATCCGAGATTATCCAAGTGCAACTAACTCTGGGCAAGACTGCAATCCAAATTGTAACTTGCTACAGATCCCCCACCATGCCCCAGGATTCCCACTCCTCATTTCTTGATACACTGGAAAATATTAGGGTACAACCCAACACCCTAATAATGGGCGATTTCAACTACCCCAACTACCCCACCATTAACTGGGAAAACTACTCATGTACCAACTCTTTTGCTCAATGTTTTCTGGAATTCATAAATTCCAGTGCCTTGGATCAACTTATCCACACCCCCACCAGGGGCAGCAGTATCCTAGACCTGGTCATTACCAACATGGGTGACCGGTGTTCCACACCAGAGGTCAATTCCTCGTTGGTCAGGTCCGACCACAAGCTAATCAGCCTAGACAGCCACATCCTGCCCCCACCCCCCCATTAGGGAAACCACCGTAAAAAATTCTCCAAAGACAACTTCACGCTTTTTAGGACAGAAGTGGTAAACTTCACAACACCCATGCAGACGGACAATAGAGGTACAACTGCTGAATCCTACACAAATGCACTTTATAAGCACTTACACAAGTGCATGGATCGTGCTATCCCTAACAGAATCAAGATGCTGTCCTCCAAAAAAGGAAGCCAATCTGGTGGTCCCCTGCCATAAACAAACTCTACAACAGAAGAAAAAAAGTGTTGCAAAAAAGAGTAAAATCCCATGACTGGAAGAACTCCCTGGTCAGCCTCGGTAAGAAGCTGAGATCCCTCATAAAATCCTCCAAAGCTAGTTATGAAAACAAAATCACCACTGATTCTAAAGACAACCACAAAGTATTCTATAGCTATGTCAAGAATCTCAATGGCAACACTCAGATCTGCTCTGAGTTACAGCACAATGGCACTAAATATACAGAACCAACTGATGCTGCCAACATCCTGGCAGATAGGTTCAGTGCTAACTTTACCCCTCTCACCCCCTAAAGGGCCCATCTCTATACCGGAAGAATGCAAAGTTCCTGTAATCATGGCTACACAGGTAAAAGCCACACTCTCCAAAGCCAAGAACACAGCATCCATGGGACCTGACAACATCCCAGGCTGTGTTCTACATGAATTGCAGAATGAGCTGGCACCCCACCTAAGCACCATGTTCAATCATAGCCTCACCTCAGGCTTTTTGCCCACTGAATGTTGCACAGTGATGGTTATCCCACTCCACAAAGGGGGAGCCACCACGGACCCCAGGAACTACCCCCCATTAGCCTAATGAGCCTGGTCTACAAGGCCATTTAATGTGTCATCATGGAACTTATAAACAAAGACATTGGTAATCTCCAAACTCTGGACCCCATCCAGTTTGGGTTTGTAAAAGGCAGATCATGTCTCCTAAACCTGATTGACTTCTTTGAACCAGTCACCAAAGCCGTAGACAAGGATAGGGTGGTTCACACAGCCTATCTAGATCTCGCCAAGGCTTTTGACACCATCCCTCACTCTGGAATTATAGATAAACTCACTAAACTAGGTATAAATCTCTATGTCACAAGATGAGTTGCCAACTGGCTCACTGACAGAACCCACACTGTGAAAGTAGCAGACTCCAAATCCAACATCAGACCAGTGACAAGTAGAGTACCACAGGGTTCAGTCCTGTGTCCTCTCTTGTTTGGTATCTATTTTTCTGAAGTACAGGCTAACACAGAAGGTCTTTGGCTAATGAAGTTTGCAGATGACAGTAAACTAGGAGCCATAACTGAAACTCTTAACGATGTGGACATCCTACAAAAGGGCCTCACTGAGACAGATACCTGATGTCAAAGCCATGGCCTCAAGCTCAATGCCTAATAGTGCATTGTCATCCCCTTTGGTAAAAACTCTGTACCCATGAGCTACCACATAGGTGGTAGTCTACTTAACACCGAAAGTGTGATAAGAGACCTTGGGACATTGGACAGTAGTCTCTCCTTTGATAATCACATCATCACAGTAGTCAGAAAATCCTTCTACGTGGCACACCTCATCACAAAAGGTTTCTCATCCAGGAAAAAAGAGGTCATTGTTCCCCTCTACTCGTCACTTATTAGACCCATTATAGAGTACAACGTCCTTTTTGGTATGCACCTCACAAGACATCTACAACAACTGGAAAGGCTGCAGAAATACCTCACAAAGAGGATTACCAGCCTCAAACAGATGCCCTACGCAGACTGTCTCAAATAACTCCAGCTTTACTCCATCACATATCACCTACTCAAAGGCAATCTCTGCCTAACATACAAAGCTATGTCAAACCCATAGCTGTTGGACATGCTCCACTTAAAAAAATCTCAGTCCCTCAGAGTTACGTGCTCTATGGACGTAAATCTTGTCACCACAATAAATAGAACATCCTGGAGGGATAGATTCCTGTCCCAGAGACTTCCCATACTCTGGAACAAACTACCTATCTATATCAAACAAAGCTCCTCATTAGCACTCTTCAAGAAAGATCTTGATGATTGGATGGGAAATAGGAAATTCACCTAGGGGATCACCTCTGTGGCTCTGCTTGACAGGGGCACAGGAAAATAATTTTCTTGGGTGGCGAAAGCTGGGATACCTTTTTGGCTAGGCTTGTATAGGCCCTATGGCCGATAGCCTAGTACCTACCTATGAAATCAGAAGTACTTAACTGTGTTTAAATCCACTTGCGTGCGCACACACACACATACACTCACATACATATTTATATCTGTGTGTGTTTATGTGTAGACACACATATAGAGTTACACAAAATTTCCATTTTGATTTGTTTAAAGGACATGATGTACACACACAGACATATAATCTAGTTCTCCATGTTATATATATATATATATATATATATATATATATATATATATATACACACACACACACACACACACACCACATACACATTCATATGTTTTTGTACAGATTACTTTATCCACATTGTACAGAAACACATGCATGGATACTACATGTGTGTGTGTTTGTGTGTGTGTGTGTGTGTGTGTGTGTGTGTGTGTGTGTGTGTGTGTGTGTGTGTGTGTGTGTGTGTGTGTGTGTGTGTGTGTGTGTATATATATATATATATATATATATATACACACACACACACACATATATATATATATATATATATGTGTGTCGTGTATGCGCAGAATGGGTGCATACAATTCATTATTTATAATAACAGTAGAGTTAAACATTATTAATATATACGTTCTAGTAAGTGTTGCTTAATGTTCTACTCGGTCACTGTCACACATTGGCTATGTGTTGCACATGCAATCTTAGTCAATATCTTTATGTCAGTATTTGTTTTTCTTTGTATTGCTAAGTGCATTTAATACTTTTTATTATCTTTGCCAATGCAACCCAAGTCATGGCTGAAAAGGGTCCTGGGACCAGTTCACTTTCCTGGTTAACGAAGTATAAATAAATATGAAATAGAAAAAAAAAGGAGGGTGAACATGACAGAAATAACTAAGAAACTAGTAAAGCAGATTTTAATTCTGAATCATTCATGAGAGAGAGAAAAAAAACTTCTCACTGAAGGCATTGGGAAGTAGCATTCAGACTTAGTTTGGAGTCCTACTTCTTGTCAATTGTAAATGTACAGCAGGGATCATTTACTGCGGTGAGAGTTTTCACACCTCAGCATGAGAGTGTGGGGGAAGGTTTGTCAAAAAGCCTGCTGTTTACCCATGTTCTTTTGCTGGAAGTAGCTAACAGCTGTTTATAGAATAGAACAAGCTCTGACAGACACATAAATGAGGTTCAGTTAGGGAAACATAGAAGTAGCTCTGTTTCAGAAGGAGCGTTTAGATGATAGTGCTTCACAGTCCTGCCATTTTTTCTTAATGGCATGAGAAAACACCACTTCCTTATATCTTGCATGAGTAATATAAAGAGGACTTGAAATGTATTCTGGGAAGAAGGAATGAAAATAAGAAAACAAGATTGTGTTACCAAGGCAGGGCCCATCATCCGCCATTTTGAGGGAAACACATTAAAATTGTAAAAGAAGAACTTGGAGTGATTTTGAGGCATTAAAATAGCTCTGAAAACAAAAATACAATGAAAAAGTATGTTTTTGAGTTCTAGGGTGGAGTTTTCCTTTAGGAATATATTCTGTTTACCTATTTTTTATTTATTTATTCACTTGCAATAATGTGCAAACTAAACATTCAACAAAAGAAGCATGCTTTAAATTAGATTACTTACCAAGCCTTAAAAGTATAACCAGTTATCTGGTATGAGAGAGTCCTTTCTTGTCAGACAGTAGAACTAAAACCACAAACTTTCAGTCAACTTGGCATCTAAAACTTTCTCAGGCTACCAACTTCTCAGCTTTCTCTTAATTTTTCTGTTGTAAAAAGTACTTTTTTACTGTTTTGTTAAAAATAAGTGATGTCCTTCAAGGATGCATCTGCAGTCATAACATATGGGTTGTCCTGCCTCAGGCAGCCCTTCGGTCGGCCAGATTCCAAAGTCTGGGTCTGGCCCCAGCTGATGTCGCACTTTCCCCGACGTCAGAGCGTCTGGGGTATAAAAGCATCAGCCGACGCCATTTTCCTCAGTCTTTCTTGCCGCGCGGTGCCCGAAGCAGAAGCTGTTCGCAAGTGCCGCTCGGTCAGATCCAGTGATTTCAGCTACCGAAAACTTTGAAAAAGCTAAATACCCCATTGGGGACTCTTTCTTGCCTCAGCCGATGTCAGATAAAGTAAATAATTGTTTAACTTGTGGAAAACAAATACCTCATAAGGATTTCCATTCCTACTGCCTTCCTTGCTTAGGCCCAGACCACGACGTATCGTCCTGTTCAGCCTGTGCTTCCTTCAACCAACGAACTCTTAGACGTCGGTCGGAGTTTGCAGAGGAATTTTTTGGGGCTAGTTTTGCATATAAAATGCCGTCGGAGACTCCGACATCACATTTGGTGAAAAAACGAAAGGACAAGGACCGACACTCGCGGCCCGTGGTTTCGGCTGAAACCATGGTAAAGCCTACCGCGAGTGTCTCGGTTTCTGCCGAAACCGAGTCCTCGGAGATTCCTTCATCCGAATCCACTCAACTGACCACCGCAGCCCGGGAGGCCCCGGCTGAGTCGGCTACCGAGCTACATACCGAAACCAGTGCCCAGGATATGTCCGACACCATACCTTTGGACATATCTACTCCTGCATGTGGGGCAGCTAGGCCCCCTGCTTCCGTGTCCATTAAGGCCTTTTCTAGGGCTAAAGCTGCTAAACTTTCTAAAGCTTTGCCTCCCAAGACTACATCCCAGAGGCCTACCTCTAGTTCTCAGATCCTCAGCCTTGCAGAGGACCTTATTTCTTTAATTAGAGGTTCACAACCTCACCCGGACAGGGCCTCTCACCCTCCACCAGACAAAAGGCCCAGGACTGAGCCATCTGACCCACACTCTTCAGATGAGTCCTCGGATGGTTCTGAGTTGTCAGACCACCAGGAGGAGGCTTATTCGCTCTATGAGGATTCTGATGCAGAAGAATCTATCCCTTCGGCCTCCCCTCCTGAAGAGTTTTCCTTTGGTGAGACTTTACACTCCATGAGAGAGCATTTTCAATGGCAAGGTCAGGATTTCTCTGATTCTAGAAAAAGATTAAGGACCTTTTTACATTTGCCTCAGCATAGGCCCTTAGCTATACCTCCTGTTTTGAATGTAATTGATGATGTGTACAATGATGTCAGTACAGCTCCTGATACTCTCCCCCCGGCCCCTGCCAAACCTGATAGATACTACAGGGTCCCAGATTCTCATTTTCATCTGTATAAAGCCCATTCTGCAGACCCAGAAACTATTACTCTGGGCCCTAAAGGGGTTGTGGCTGCCACTGCCAAAAATCCTCTACCTTCTGAAAGAGAGTCTAGAGCTTTAGAGAGATGGGGAAAGAAGGTATATACTTCTGCAACTCTTTCCGTCAGGGCACTAAATTGTCAATTTCATATGATACAGTACCAAGAGTATTTGTTAGATGAACTGAACAAGAAGCTTTCTTCTCCTGAGCCCCTTGACCGTAAATCCCTTCAGGATTTGGTACACAACTCACAGCAGGTTAGTAATTATTTCTTAAAATGTGGTTATGATGCATTGGAGGCTTCATTTAGGACAGCTATGACTGGGGCAGTTATTCTTAAGCATGCCTGGCTGAAGGAACAATCTTTGCCAGACCATGTTAAAGCTAAACTCCTGGATGCTCCAATGGAGAAACAAAATTTATTTGGCTCCTCTGCTCAGGAGGACTTAAAAAAGTATGAAGAAAAGGCAAAATCTGTGCAAACATTTAAAGATTTCCTACAAGTACAACCACCAAGATTCAGCAGAAACTGGCCTACTAAGAATTGGTCCTTTCCAGACTCGGACAGAGCCCAGAGAGGCAGGAACAGACGCCCCAGAGGCAGAGGCCAATCTAGGGGCTGTTACAGAGGCCGCCAGTGGCAGCCTGCCAACCAGAGAGGTAGTGCAACAGCAGCAACAACAACTACTACACCAGGACAGGCTCAATGACTTTACTCTGATTCCGCCCACCAGGGCTCAACTGGATGCACCCTTGGGCGGAAAGCTTGCTTTATTCTCGGAAAATTGGTATTATATTACAAGGGACACATGGACACTGCAAATAATAGACAAAGGATACAGGTTCCACTTCCACACTTTGCCAAAAAGAAACGGAATGCCAAACCTACCACCAAATCAGAGGGCAGAGGCTTTAAAGCAGATCAACAACTTGCTTCAAATGAAAGCTATAGAAAAGGTACCACTTTCAGAGCAAGGCCAAGGATTTTACTCCATACTATTCCTTGTACCAAGAAAAGAAAATCAATGGAGGCCTATTCTCGACCTGTCCGCACTGAATACTTACCTCATTGTGCCAAAATTCAAGATGCTGACCCTACAGCAACTTCTTCCCATGTTGGGCAAGGAGTCTTGGCTGGTGACTCTAGATCTCAAGGAGGCATACCTGCACGTCCCTATTCGACCAAACTGCAGAAGACACCTCAGATTTCTTGCAGGATCAGAGCATTATCAATTCTCAGCATTGCCCTTTGGCTTATCTACTGCACCCAGAGTATTCACGAAATGCCTGGCATCAGTAATTGCACACTGCAGACTTCAGGGGATTCAAATCTACCCTTATCTGGACGACTGCCTTATACAAGCGGACAACAAGGTAAATTTGATAAAAGACTTGGCCTATGTCATCCACCTACTACAGGCATTGGGATACACAGTCAACATCCAAAAATCAAGACTAGTTCCATCCCAAAGGATAACCTTTCTGGGTGCGGATCTAGACACAACCACCCAAATGGCCTTTCTCACAGAAGAAAAACAAGAACAACTTCCGGATTACTTCATGAATCTGACAAGACAAGCTCAGCTTACTGCAAGGAAAATCCTGCAGGCCCTGGGTTACATGGCATCCTGCATAATTCTGATACCACAGGCCAGGCTGCATATGAGAAAAGTGCAATGGTACCTAAGGAGTGTATGGTCTCAACACAGTCACAGTTTGGAAACCTTGATACCAATCATTCCTTGCCTTCAAAAGGAATTCCTGTGGTGGGCTCAGGCCTGCCAGTCCAACAGAGGGTTGCCTTTCAACAAGCCAAAAACAAAACAAACCATCACCACGGACGCTTCAGACCGAGGATGGGGAGCACACATGGAAGGCAACTGTATCCAAGGCTTATGGTCTCAAGGACAGCTACACATGCACATAAACCAAAAGGAAATGCTGGCAGTGATGCATGCAATCGAGGCTTTCAAACCCTTCCTCCATCAAGGCCACCTGTTAATAAGGACAGACAATACCACGGTCATGTGGTACATAAACAAACAGGGAGGCACACACTCCTACCCTTTATGCCGGCTGGCTATGAATCTATGGGAGCTATGCCTGAAACTCAATATCCAACTGCAGTCCCAGTTCATGCCAGGAAAGGAGAATGCACTGGCAGACAGCTTAAGCAGAACTACCATGGATGCACACGAATGGATGCTACACCCAGACATCTTCCAACTCATAACAAAGGCATGGGGAACGCCGGAGATAGATCTGTTTGCTTCCCCCCTCAACCATCAACTGAGGACATTTTGCTCAGGGACATACCACCCACAAGCATGGAGAGTGGACTCTCTCTCTTTCAGCTGGAAAGCTCTAAAAGTATATGCCTTCCCACCTCTCCCTTTAATGTACAAGGTTCTACTGAAGATCAGGGAGGAACAGCCAAGAGTGATTCTGATATCTCCAGACTGGCCAAGGCAACACTGGTATCCACTATTGAGGAGCATGTCACAGGCAAAACCATGGCCTCTCCCCCTATGGCCTCTTCTTCTGACGCAGAACAATTTCAAGATCATGCATCCCAACTTAAAAACATTGTAGCTAACTGTCTGGAAAATCCCTTAAATCCAAAATAAAATGTTTTATCACAGAGAGTGAAGGACATTATCATGGAAGCTCACCGGCCTTCCACAAGGAAGACATACTCAGCTAAATGGAAAAGATTTTTCATTTGGAACACATCAAAAGGCTTAGATGTGACAGTGGCAAGCCTGACACATATTCTGGAATACTTAGCAGAACTGTTCCACAATGGCCTTTCCTATTCTTCCATTAAGATTCATGTCTCAGCAATTTCAGCAGGATACAATGTGGATCCACCTATCTTCTCACACCCTCTCCTCAAGCAATTTCTGAGAGGGATCAAAAATATCAAACCTCCAAGAAAACCCCCTTTACCTGCTTGGGATCTCAACTTTGTCTTGGAGAAACTAACACTTCCTCCCTTTGAACCAGCAGCAACAGCGGATCTTCAGTTTCTGTCTTGGAAAACTGCATTCCTTCTGGCAATAACTTCAGCAAGAAGAGTATCTGAGTTACAGGCATTAATGGCAGTGCAGCCATTTCTTATCTTCCATCAGGACAGAGTTACACTAAGAACTAATCCTACTTTTATGTCAAAGGTGGTATCTAGGGTATCCTTGAACCAAGCTATTCACTTGCCTACGTTCTTCCCAAACCCACAGAATGGGGGGAAAAACTTCTGCACACCCTGGATATACACAGACAACTACGCTACTACTTGGACAGAACTAAAAGTAGCAGAAAAACTGACCAACTATTTGTAGCACATGCTGCTGGGGTGCAAGGAAAAGCAATTTCCAAACAGACAATTTCAAAATGGATAGGAAATTGCATTCGATTTTGTTACTCCTTTCATGGAAAGTCAGTTCCTGCAAACATCAGGCCTCATTCCACAAGGACCACAGCCACCACTACAGCCTTCCTATGAGGGGTGGCTACCAAGGACATTTTAGAAGCTGCTACTTGGAGCTCCGTGCATACATTTACCAAACATTACAGTCTACCTTTATACTCCAGATCCAGAGCAGGCTTTGCTACTGCAGTCCTGCAGGGGATCTTAACTACACCATCTTTTTCTTAGTACCTCCTCCCCCAGATTGGCTTTGGTATTCTACCCATATGTTATGACTGCAGATGCATCCTTGAAGGACATAGTACAGTTTTGTACCTACCATAAATGTAGATGTCCGATAGGTATGCATCTGCAGTCAGGTTTACCCTCCCTCCTACCCCTCTGTGGTATTCCTAGGGTGCTTACCCCTCTTTTAGCTAGCTGGGGGAATCTATTATGGTGTATTTGTTTGTATATACATGTATATATATATATATATATATATATATATATATATATATATATATATATATATATAATTTTGCAAATGTTTGGAATTCTATTGCATTTATCCAAATTTAGCCTTCCTAGAGGGCACCTGGCATCTGGGGCAAGAAAAACTGAGGAAAATGGCGTCGGCTGATGCTTTTATACCCCAGACGCTCTGACATCGGGGAAAGTGCGACATCAGCCGGGGCCAGACCCAGACTTTGGAATCCGGCCGACCGAAGGGCTGCCTGAGGCAGGACAACCCATATGTTATGACTGCAGATGCATACCTATCGGACATCTACATTTATGGTAGGTACAAAACTGTACTTTTGCTGTGTTTTACAGTCACCTGACTGATATTGCATTGCTGAGTGTTACCTGGTATTTGATTTAGTGTTAACCTCTGTTTCTCCTAATTTTGCTTTTAAAAATTTCCATTTAGTTTTGGTCAAAGTATTAGCTATCCAAGAGCCAATGGTGGCAGGGAATAAACTGCTACTGTATCTGGAAAGAAAGCATTATTGGCTGATGACTTGATTATTTTTCTGTTCGTTCCATTGTTTTTTCTACCTGGATAAACTGCACTGAGTGCAGCTCTGCACAGTGTTGCACAATCTTGTACTAGATATATGCAGCCTTTCAGATTAAATTTCTCTGTAGGCAACCAGTTTTTCAATCACTGAAAGATAGAAGTTATATTCCCACACTTTCTGCAGAAGTAGACCCACACCCAGTACTAACTGTAGACACTTAGGAACTGTTTGTTTATCTCATCTTTATTTATCTCCTATATGCCTTCTACACTGAAGCTATGAACAGTCTATTAATAAATTCTTATAGACACATCACTGTATATTTAGGAGCTATATTATATTATTTGAAATACTAAATACTCAAATATTTCTTGAAACAGCTAAATACCCAAGTATTTCTCTTTACTGTGTGCCTAAAACAGATGCTCATCCAGTTTGCCCACCCTTAGATGGCAGCTTGAAAGTACTTGGTATACTCCAGCAGTGTAAAAATTGTATGATGCTCACAGACAGTGAATGATTGCTTAGCTCATCACTATCTATATGTGTGAGATGCAATTACTTAACCAAAATGGAGACTTCTGTCTCACAAAGACAGCCTGTGAACAACATGCACCATCATGGTATACCACACACATACATAGCAAACTACAGTAGCCTGATGCTTTAAAAGAGTCATTGCCTAAGGCTCCACACTAAGACTAGAGCTCAAAGTAAGTCAAACATTGCTACACCTTTTAGCACAACCATAGTAAAGGGTCATCAGGTAGAAAATCACTGCAAATCTTCTAAACCAAACACCATTTTAACAGAAGTGCATATTTTGGTTATTGATGACTCAGTTATCTGACACACTGACTCAGATCTCACAGAGAGAAGTTGATTGTGAGTTGTCTTTCAGAGGTCAAGATTTCCGACAGCTCAAGGGTCTTAAAGACCTTTAAAACAAACAAATATGTTTATGACATGTTGTGGTCTAAGGTTGGGGGTAAATGACATGGCATGCAAAAACCTGAGGGATATATTGGGAGGTGGAGTGGTGCAGCAGTTTGCATTGACATCCCACAGCAAGTGATTCTCTGGTTTGATTCTTGGCCAGGGTGCCTTCTGTGTGGATTCTGCATGTCCTCCCTTTGTTCCTTGGGTTTCTTCCGGGTGCTCCAGTTTCCTCCCACATTCCAAAGACATACGTCGAGAGCATTTCTCCCAGCACCTCTGCTGAAATGGGCTCTGTCCTAGTCAGACTTTCCCAGTAAACAAATATTAAATAAATAAAATAATATAGAAAAACATGATAGAGCTCTCCATGCATGTCACAGATGCAGGAAACACTATAGCATTGGGCTGAATCCTTTAATCTCCATGAATTATGCCAAAGTACATTGAAAGGATGATCATTTTCAACAAATAAATTCTTACTTGTATCATTCTTGGGGGATCCAGTATGTGTGAACTTGGGAGGAGATGCTAGGCGGTCATACTTGCTTTGCCACGGATGGCTTGCACCTCTTGCTCCAAGTTTTCTCTGTGTTTGCTAAACCCTTTACTGCCCACACAGAGCCTTTTTAGATGGTGTCCAGCTAATGGGTCTACCTGCTTAGCAAACAAAACAAGTCAAGCACCAGACCACATCAAGGTGGCTATTCTCAATGCTCACAGCCTTAATAACAAATTGCCTGATCTAGAGGCTCCACTGCATTTGAAGCACGCTCGTGTGTGTTATTACAGAAACATGATTTAAAAGTGTAGAAGGCAATCCCTCTAATAATTTCCTATCTGATCACCCATTACCATGGTTGTACCAGACACAATGGAAACTGTGGTAAAGGATCCATATTTGTTTAATATCACATTACTTTGAAGCAGATTCCTAAAGACCCACAAACTGAATTGATTGAGATCAAAGTCACACTAAATAGGACCAACTATCAGATCATAACATGTTACAGGCCCCCAAGAAAACCATGTTAGGTTTGTAAATTTACTAGATGAACTTCTAGTTAATAGGAATTCCATTATCCTGGGAGACTCTTATTCCCAACTGGGATACATATACCACCGCTGAAGAATTCAGACAAAATAGGAAGTTCAAGAGTATATCAGACTGGTAGTCCACATACATAAATAAAATACAATAAAAGAAAACAGCTTTTTAACTTATACAGCAAAACATGTTGTGTCTTTCGGCTTTTCGCGGTTAGGGGTCACCACAACGGAACTCCGGTAGAACCCAAAGTCAAGAGTAACATTAAGAAGTTATCAAAGGATGTAAAAAACAACGTCAGGAAACAAAAGCATCCCATGAACTCAGAATTAGCATTAGAAGCTACAAATCCTCCTTAAGTTATGTCAGAAAAGTAAGACATAACACCCAACATTTCTCTGGACGTATTCAAATTGGCAGTACCTGTTCTGAACTAGTGGGTAAATGTCCCACTTTGGCCATTTGAAAAGGTGGCAACCCTAGTGGGTATTACTGACATACCAGCAAACAAATTCAGTGCAAATTTCATTCCTGAGAGAATTATACAATGCCTGCTTATCTCAGAGAGTTTCAGACTCCCCATTACAAACGAAAAACACTGATTACAATCAAAGACTGAAAGGCTTATGTTCGTGTGATGGAATCACCGAAAAAATAACATTGGAAACTGTCATGCTGATTAGTCAAAATGTCGTAATGTTTGGAAGTCTAAAACTGACATTCAGCATTTTCCATACTGTTCATCAGCTGCTGAAAAGATGTCGAGAAATCATACATACACAGTTTTACTTTTTTTTGCAGGGGGGAGCAAGTCACCATGCACCCCCCCACAACCCCTGCTAATTATATATCCTAACTCCAAGATTGCACTGCAGTGAGGAAAAGGATAATTTTCCAGATCCCTACTGTAGTGCGATCCAGTTGTAAACAGTGATTGTCACATCCATGAATGCAAGCTGTGTCTTGACGTTCCAGAGGCGACGTAATTTCAGGTTGGGAATTTTCACGTTTTGCACCTTTTCCCTCACCATCTGAATGATGTTAAATTAACATTTGATCGTAAACCGAAGAACACTTGCTAAAGCTACTTTCCAAAACAAAAAATACATTTATGGGACTTGATTTATTTATTTATTTATTTATTTGCATATTTTGTTTTACATTTGTTGACCGGGGTAGTCTGACTGGATACATGTCCGTTTTCAGCAGAGGTCCAGGGAGAAAAGCTCCAAGATAGTAATACACATTGAACCTTTAGTAAATGCTAGTTTCAAGCAGATTACAGTCATAAGCAATACCAGCATTTAGCACATATAGTACTTATTATAAAACACTTTAAAAAACATAACATTATTTTCAAAGTTAAACATACATAACATTACATTCAGGTTTAAGACACACTGAGCAGCAGTTATACAATTGACCCTTCCTGAAATGGAGTGGTAGGAAAAAGTTAGAAGTAGTTGAAGGTAAGGCACCTAAGAAATAGAGAGGTCACCAGTCGGGGTTAGTGCAAGGACATAATAAATGTGTTTTGAAGTATTTCTTGAGTTTGTTTTTGAATGGAGTTAGTGAGGGTTCTAGGATCAAATCATCTGGGAGTCTGTTCCATATTTTTCCAACAGAGTTGGTAAACAGAGAGTCCCCAGCTGAGTAGTTAGATTTGTATGGTTGAACTAGGAATCTAGAGGATGATCGCAGTGGCCTGGTGCTGGTGTAGGGGCTGATAATATTTTTTAGTGCAGGTGTATTTTCTGATTGGTAAAGGACTTTATATGCTACTATTAGCTGGTTGAACTGCAGTAGGCTTGGCAGTTCAAGCCATCCTAGGCAATTTAGGTTGTGACAGTGGTGTGTCTGGTAGGCTGTGCCAGTAGCAAATCTGGCAATGTGGTTATAGCAGGATGATAGTTTATTATTATTGCGGTTGTGGTTAATGACGTTAGAGAAAGAGAGGAGGGTAGAAGTAGTACTGTAGTGTGGCTTAAAGCCATGCTGAAAGTTGGACAACAGCTTGTTCTGTGTGAGGTAGTTCATGAGCTGTATATGTACACACTTCTCCATAATTTTAGCTAGAGGTGACAGAATAGCTATGGGTCTAAAGTTTGACAGTTCAGTGGAACTGCCTCCTTTATGGAGAGGTATTACATGGGAGATTTTCCATATAGTGGGTACAGTAGCTTCAGATATAGCTCTGTTGATCAAGATAGAGATGGTGTATGCTATGGTGTCAGCAGCCTTTTGCAGGTAGTCTGTTGGGAGGAGGTCGGCAGCCAGGGTGGTGGGTCTTAGTTTCTTAAGTATGGCATGAATAAGTTGAGTAGGAACAGGTTGGAAGGTAAAGTATGTTTGGGTACTGGGTGTGGCTACATTACAATTAGAGCCATTGGGAGAGAGTTGGCTGTCTAGAAACTGGATAGTCTCTGTGAAGTAGCTGTTGAAGTTATTAGAAATGTCTACTGGGGATTTTTGGTGGGAAGCTGAGGGGGTGGAGTGGCGGTTTGGCCTGGGTGGAGTAGTTTGTTTATTCCTGCCCAGAACTTTTGAGATTTGTTTTGGTGTTTTTGCAGTAGATGGTAGTAGTGTTTCTTTTTGTCTAAGGTTATGGATTTTGTGGTGTAATTCCTTAGCTGTCTGAATCTTAGTTGATCAAGTGGGGCTTTTGTTTTTGATAATATGCAAGGCTGCCTGTTAAGAAGCACAAAAAATGTGATAGCGAACCCACTCCTACAGTTTTTCAGTCTGTGCTTAGCAACTGGCTTTATCCACATAGTATGGCACATAGATGTTGTGATGCCACTTTACAAAGATGGTTCCACCACAGACCTTGAAAATTACAGAATTAGCTGCCAAGTTTCATCTATAGAACCATGTAAATTATCATAACTGACCTAATTAACTGTAGTATCAAATATTTAAAAACACTGGACCATCAGCAGTTTGGTTTTAAAGATCGATTCTTTCTAACAAATCTGGTTAACTTCTTTTAGAGGGTAACACAAGCATTGGGTAGTAGTCATACTGAGCCTACGGCATACCTCAGTCTCACTAAAGCATTTGGTACCATATCACATGCTAACATAATTAAGAAGCTAAATAAGCTCCAAATTGATCCCTACATAATTAGGTGAATAGCAAATTGGCTGAGGGACAGAACTCATACTGTGTACGTGGCAGGTACATCTTCAGAGAGCACGAAAGCAACAGGTGGAATCCCTCAGGGATCCATACTGAGACCTCTACTGTTCAGCATATGCTTCACATATCTCTAAATTACAAAGGGGGATCTATGGTTAACAAAGTTGGCGGATGAGTGCAAATTGGGTGTCATTCAAAAGTCCCCCTCTAATACACTGAAACTCCATCTTGAACTTGCACATGTAAATAACTGCTAAACAAAAAAAGTGGACAAGTACAATATCACTTTTGCAGGGAACACCTGTAAAGGAGAGGTTACAATATATCACTAAGCAAATAGACACGTTGGTCTTCTGTCTTTATAATGGTATGTTCCTTAGGCCTTATGATAATATATAGGAATAGACAGAAGAATTGTCACAAAAATATTGTTAGGCAGTGTAGATTAAGTGTAGTTACTGATTTGGAATGACAGGATTATTTGCAAAGGGGATAATGTTTTCTTAATTAAATACTAGAGCACTTAAGTGTTGTTGCGTTGTAAATGTCACCACAAATTAAAACATGCAGAAAAAAAATTGGGATCCCATGGCTTAGATGGAACAATACTGACTAGAAACCAGAGGAAAGAAGGACATAGAAGAGCAGATGATTTCTGGGACTAAGACTGTTTTGCTAGGGATAAAAATGCCACATAACGTGTAACTATTAATGTGGAAATTCAAAAGCCTGATGCATAAAAACTATTTTAAAAGGTTAACAAAAGGAGACATTACTAGTATGCTGCACATCTTAAATGTATTTATGTCTATTACAATGTGCTTCATTAAAATATGTATCCCTGCAAAAGGGAACACCTTCCACAGACATAGGCAATTACAGACCCATAAGTTTGACCAGCCTCATATGCAAAGCCATGGAAATACTTATTATGGATCTAATCATTCAGGACAAGGGTAACCTTCAAACACTGTACCTGTCTCAGTTTGGATTTGTAAAAGGCCAGGTCATGCTTACTCAGCCTGGTGGATTTTTTTGAAAAGGTCACTAAAGCAATGGTTGAAGGCAAAATGGTATACAGGATGCAGGAAAGCAAAACAGGGATGTTAACTCCACAAAGAGGCCAGTCATTAGTGGAGTCCTCTAGGGTTCTGTGCTGGGACCTCTCCTGTTTGGCATCTACTTTTCTGAAATAAAAGCCAGTAACAAAAGGCTCTGGCTGACTAAGTTTGCAGATGAAAGAATCCGCAAATGGCTTAGCCATCTCCCAGGAAAGTTTGTCTCAAGACAAATAACTAGTGCCAAAATCATTGACTGAAATTAAATGCCAAAAAATGCATTATTGTATCCTTTGGGAAGTCATCTACCCCAGGGAACTACCTCATTGACAATACACCCCAAGAGATGACCCAATTGTTTGGGATTTGGGAACTTATGTGGGCTGACCTAACTTTTCACCAAAATGTGCCCATTGTTGTAAGAATATCCTTCTGTACTGAACAACTTATAAGCAAAGGGATTGTCTCTAGATCTAGGGTTGTCATTGTTACCCTTAACTCAGCCCTCATTAGGTCAGTCATTAAATGTAATGCCCCCTTTGGCATGTATCTGCCCAGATAGATACAGCAACTGGAATGCCCACAGAGATACCTTACTAAAAATATACATTGCTTAAACAACATGTATTTAACATGCAAAATGTAAATACGTAACATGAATTGATTCAAAGCCCTGTCACTATACTCATTATCCTACAGACTGGTAAGAGGTGTCCTGTGTCTGTCATACAAGGCATCCTCTGACACAATACTTATAGATTTACTGCACATAATCAAGTCAAATGGCATAGGAAGTACTTGCTGTAGGGATCAAAACCTCTTCTGCAACATCAACATGATGGTTTAGAGGGCAGGTATATCTCACAGAGGATACAGCTGCTGTGGAGCAGACTCCCATCCGCACAAAACAAAGGTCATCCTTGTCCATATTCAAGTGCAACTTGGATCTATGAATGGTAAACGGAAAACTTAGCCAGGACTGCCTCCTGTACTACTAATGCACAGAGGCAGCTCCTATATGCTTTATCCCATGAATGGGTCCCCTCAAATTATCTGTTGTGTGATCCAAGTTGTTCTCGTTAAGGGTAGTATGTTTATTATCGACCATGAGATGAGTAAGGCCAATCTATAACCAAATTGGATAGGTTAATTCAAGCACAAACGGGAAATTGGCTGGATTTAAAATGGTCTACAAGGGCAGCTAGCCTAGTACTTATCTACTTATGTACAAAATAAAAATATTGTCCCTAATGTTCTAGTTTCATAAATAATGTTGCAGTAGGCAGGGGCTATATTTATTTTATTTTACATTTGTTGACCGGGCTAGTCTAGCTGGATATATATCCATTTTCAGTAGAGGCCCGGGGAGATAAGCTCCAAAACAGATTCACTGAAGTACACATCTACGGAAGTACATATATCAGATGCAATTACATTCATCATTACGAAGACAATATAAGTGGTCATAGGTATATAAACAAATACAAAATATTGACAAGACTTAGATGTTCAAAAGGATTAATAGCAGAACTTGTATAATATAATTGTAGATAAGAAAGGAGGATGTACATCACAACCAGGTAATAGTTTTGATAATATAACAAATAAGCACAGACATTTACTGTTATGAAACTATTCACTATTCTATTTGACAGTCATTTGATGCCTGTGGCTTTTTATTCAGGTAGGTATATGGCTGTATGTTATGTAATATTGTATGTTGTGTGTTATTATAGTCATATGAGTGCCTTTGTAATTCCTCTTCTTATAATGCAGTTGTTCATAGGTTTATAGGGGATTACTAGGCTAACAGCTCAAGAGCCCTTACAAGTCTAGCCAGTTTTACTCAAATTTTTACTCAATTTTCTATTCCTAGGGGAAAGAAAACAAGGGTCAGCAAGCAGGGTTTTGACAATTTTTACAGAGTGCCTATGTCCATAAGAGACATGGGCACCACCGCAGAAGTGAATTTGCGATTTCCTATCCATTGGTCTAGGTTGTGTTTGAAGGTAGTCAGGGAAGGGCTCTGCTTCTCATGAATAAGAAGCCTATTCCAGAGGAGAGGAATCTCTGGGAGACATTTGTCTCTCCAGCATGATCTATTGATGTTACAGAGTTCAGGTTTAGATCCTTGGAGCAGGTAATCCTCATGCAGTTAGTTTTGCAAATATGCAACATTTCCATCAGGGCTAGGTAAGAGACTGCCTTTTAGTTCAGGCATAGATCACCACTTAGTAATTGGTAGGAAACATTGCAGTGATGGGGATTTTAATTGGTCCGCATATGACATGTTTGTTATACCCTGGATTTTTCTTGTGAGAAACTCTGAGTATGTTCCAACTGTTGCGAGGTACATGCCAAAAGGTGCATTGTACTTGATTTTTGGTGTGATGAGGGCTGAATACAGTGGTACTATGACATTCTTAGATCTAGATGCAATGGCCTTACTTGTAAGATAAGACACACAGAAAGATTTCCTCACCACTGTGGATGCATGATGGTCAAAGTTCAGATTACTATCTATCTGTGTACCCAGATCTCTCACCACTGGGTCCACTCTTAGGGGAATGCTGTCAATGTTGTAATTTACAGAGGTATTTGATTTCCCAAAGGGTATTATTGTGCACTTCTTCACATTTAGTTTGAGGTCATGGCTCTGACACCAATCATTAGTTTGTGTCAGTCCTTCTTGTAGGATATCAGCATCTTTTAGGGAGTCAGTGATTGCCCCCATTTTGCAGTCATCAGCAAACATGGTCATCCAAAGGCTGTCTGCATTTGCCTTGACATCTGAGAAGTATATCGCAAACAGGAGGTGACCCAGCACTGAGCACTGTGGTACTCCACTGGTGATTGGCCTCTTGGTAGATGTGGATTCTCCCACTCTAATAACTTGTGTCTTATCCATGAGCCATTTGCCTGTCCATTTGGTGACATAGAGGTTTCTGCCCAATTTTGTGAGTTATCTATAATACCTGAGTGGGGTATTGCATCAAATGTCTTGGCCAGGTCAAGATAGATGGTATGCATTGTCTTACCCTCATCCATGGCCTTGCTTACCTTCTCAAAGAAGTCTACCAGATTGAACAGGCAGGACTTGCCCTTGATGAAGCCAAACTAAGTTGGGTCTAGAGTCTGGAGATTTTCTATCAGGACCATGGTTATCCTTTCCATAGCCCTACATATGAGGGTAGTCGGACTTATGGGTTGGTAGTTTCCTGGGTATGTTGATGGTCCCCTCTTGTGCAGAGGGATAACTGTTGCTGTCCACCATTCTACTCTCTGGGACAAAGCCTGTCTGGAGACTGTGGTTAAATAGAGATCCGAGTGGGTCTGCTAGGTTGTGCTTCAAGCTATTTAATAGGTACCCTGGAATTCTGTCAGGGCCCATTGATGCCGTGTTTCTAGCTTTAGACAGCTCAGTGACAACCTGTTCTTTTCTAATAACAGGCAAAGGAATGGTAAGAGGTATTTCACAGGGAGTTGTTTGTAATTTTCATCGCTTGGATGCTTTAAGGTGTTTCATCTGGTGAATACATACATCCTTTACACACAGCAAGACTAAAAAGGCTGAAAGAAATGGAAACATACTGGAAATGCTCGTGAATAAGCAGTCACATTTTTGTTGTTAATCTGGCATTTTAAAATGTGCATAAAGGGTAATAACTGATAGCATTCCAATAGTGAGAAAATACAGTTTTAAAATGATCTCATGTTTGATAATTGAGCAGTGTATACTCTTATTTCTGGGCTATAACCCAGCTTTCCACAAGGTGAAATGTACACATGCTTATACACTTTCTTGTTAACTATATTTTCCTATAGTTGTAGTCTTTGGTTGTATATATTATTTTATATATGCTGGTTGCCTAAATATACTGGTTGATATATTACTTGTCATGCATTTATATGAAAAATGCTTGTGAATTTCATTATTGTGAATTTGAAACTGCATCATGGCCTCTTTCTTCCCTGTCTTTCACAGATAATAGGCCTTGCCTGTTTGGACATCCATGCTTACAGAACATAAAAAACTGCAGACATCAGTGCTGAGTCTAACTTGTTATAGACATAATAAAAAATTAGAACATTTATCTAGGGGAGATATATCTTGCTAGATTTCTTGAGGAATGAGAAAGCGTTAACAAAATGTCATAGTTTATAAATATTGACACTGCTTTCGAAAATTTGACTCAGTAGACAACATACACTCTTAGTATTTTTCAGCACAGTTAAGAGGGCCGTCCATTGATTTTGCTACAAAAATGGACCATGGTTTTCATAGCTGCAGTTTGCAGATGCATGCATGTATCTTGTGTACCATGTCTTGTACACTGCTGCAGAGTACCTCAGTGCAGAAGCATGGATAAGGGATAATGTGCAGTGGTGTACAAAGAACATTCTGATGTCTTGAATGGTGCACAAGAATATCTAGGACACCACTGTGTACTAAGTGTTGCTGTGCTTTCTTGATGGAGGAAGTGGTGGTGTACACTGGACATAGTGGATAGTACGTCACACAGATGAGACTGTCTGTAAAAAGTTAAAAATTAGTTACTTAAACCTGTCTGTGTAGTGCACAGGGATGTAGCTCTGACTAAGATGCAGGTGATCATGGTTTGATTAGCAATGATCTTAACTTGTTATGGCTGTATGTAAAATGTGACTTGGGGCTGTTTCTTGTGTACTGAAAGTATGTCATGCACTAATGCAGATGACAATGTGAAAAAATCTGGAAATCTGCTTTTATTTATAGAGAAGTGGAAGATAGGTTACATGTTCTATATTTTCATTTTCCTGTCATGCTTGTTAATGCTGTAATTGACATTTGTGGTATCTTAAATTTTACTGATCTCTTATCATGAAGGGATCCTTGATTTTGTAATAATTACCTTCAAAGCAGATGAGCAATTTGTTTTTGTGCAACATAGGTCAAATAGAGTTCAGTTGTAGGTAGGGCAGTTTGAACGAGACTGTAGTTTTAATGGAATCACTTGATAGTTGCCTCATGTATTTTTTTTTTTTTTGACAAAAACCTGAGAGTCAGGTTTAGCTAGTTAGAGCTGTTTCAGTTATACTTGTGCTATGAGAATACACATTTTATGTTATTCCTTTGGAGGTTAAACAAGGAGCTGTGCCAGTAAAGTGCAAGAGTAGCAAAAACTTGTCTTAGTACGTAGCAGTGTGTTCCTCCCTAGTTAAGTTTGCTCCTGAAGAAGTGAAATAGGAAAAACAATTTGATGGTCATTAGACTGCTTGAGTATGCCTGTTTCCATGTCTAAAGTATAAACCACAAATCCTGTTAGCACATTCATCCTGCTCTCCTGAAGTATAACAGTATGCCTGCTTTGTGAATTCTTAATTTCAGCTGTTCTGTGACAGGGTTGCTTGATGATCTTATAACACTGTTTTAAGAACAAAATAGTTAATTATATAACAACTGACCCTCCGCTTACCCCCTCCCAAGTATATTTAGATTGCTTACATTCATATGCATCTCTTCTACAGAAATATGTGGTTCTCTTAGACTTGCCTTTTTGAAGTATCCAGTTTAAATAATGTAAAAAGAGGGAAAAAAACAAGCACCTCACCAAGGTCAAATGAACTGTCTTTGTGTGCTCGAATGGAAGCTTTGACCTATTTCTGGACAACTTCCATCTTAGTTGTCTCTCTGCATCGACACAGTTCCTAAATATAACATGGTTTTCCAGAAAGGGAATATCAGTAGTCTGTACAGATGGATAATTTTGCATTTCCAGGTTGCATATCAGAAGCATGTTTGTTTTCGTTACTCTCTCTTACACTGCTTACCTACATTTCTGTCATCGATCTAAGTATCATTGGGTCTCTCTTCTTTTTTGTCCTTAATATCTCACTGTACTACATTTGTTGGAAGCATCTCTTGTATACCTATCTCCATGTGAATTACTTGCTCCTTTTATTACGTCTAAGATACCATCTACTTGGCACTTCTCCAACCTTTTCAAGCCTCTTCTCATCCATTCTGTATCACTTGTACACATTACATTACATATTGTTGTTAGCACAAGGAGACAGCAGGCTTGTCCAGTCAGCCATCAGAACATTCAATATTATTGCATTCTACTCCCCCCTTACCTTTTTTCACCCATCCCATGCCTTTAAGGATTCCAACTCCACCATCAGTCCTGATGGTCTTTTTTGTGAGTCCATAACCCTCTCCATAACGAAATGCTTTTACATATCCAAGTAGTAGTCAGTCCTTATAATTTGCTGCCTCTAGTTTCTCCTTCCTCTCTGTGCTTACTGTTCAGGAGTGCCTCTTCACATCTTCATGACATGATCTGGGACACCCAGCATATCCCCTGTGTCTTTTGGCATGATAAGAAGAGCTGTTGGTTTCCTAATCTCTTGTTCTATTCTTTCCTTTCCATCCTTTTTTGGTTTTCCTTTGAACTCCTTCCAGAAGTGTTACATTCATCCCTCTTTCTGTCCTTAATTAGTACTGCAGAGAATATTCAGGGTATGGCCTGACAGGGAAGTAAGAATGTGGGCACATTACATGTTCAACATTAGATCCCTTAAGCAGTAGTGTAAAATATTGGGTCCCATCCCCCCAACCAGACAGCTTTTTAAAGCTTAAGGGCACTCTCCATGGGCTCTGTCAGGAGCTTAAGTAAAGTGCCATGTAAAGACAGAGCGCCAAACACTTGAGAGCTGTCTTGCTGCCAAAGTGCACTCATTTGGTGGGTGTTGTGGAACCATTGATTCGCTAGTGATCTTTCAAGACTGGGCAGATAAGTCTTCCTTTGAGGAAAACCTTCCATATTTTCATTTTTATGAGGAAAATTTGTGTTTTTTTCTGTAAAATTATTACTTTTTTAGCTAGGAAACTTGTATTTGTTTGGACTGTCACTTCTTGCTAGGGGATTATTTCCTGTCTGAATACTTGTACACCACAAATCTATTAATTACCTTTATTTTTAAATTAATATTTTCTTGTTTGTTCTCTCCACATTAACTGTTGATGTGCTGCATGTTGTTGTTTGTCTTTCGGCTTTTCCCGGTTAGGGGTCGCCACAGCGGAACTCCGGTCCGCTAATAATTGTCAGTTGTTTTTTATGGTGTCAAGTTGCTAGCCCAATGCCCTGCCTTCAACAAAGGCACGCCCATTCAACGCATGTCTTTCGAATGCATACCACTGTAAAAACATGTCTATTGTAATTTGTGTGTATACTGATCTTGTATGTCTAAATATCTAAATGTATCTGTAATTTTTCTATGTGGAGGCTTTTCTCCCCAGGCCTCTGCTGAAAAAGGACCTTTTCAGCTCAATCAGACAGCCCCGGTTAACAAATGTAAAATAAAATAAATAAATTATGTGTGAAAATCTATTTTTTTCCTTTATTTCCTACATATTTGTTGTAAGCATCTCTTGTATCGGGTTTGGATGTTAAATGCAAGGATTTGCGCTTTTGAGGATTGTCAAATGTTTCTTTACCTCATAGTCCACCTTTCTGCTGCTTTAAGGTTTATCAACTCTCTCTCGTGCCCCACTACCCATGTTCAGTATGTCTTTCTTGGAACAGTCTGTGGTCTCCTCAGATGTTAGTCCTGGCATTGAATAGAGCGCTACTCTGTGGGCTTCCAAGGATCAATGGTTGGCTTGTGCTGTTCCTTTGCTGGCCAGATAAGTTATCCCATTGAGGAAAAACCTTCCACACTAAAAACATATTGTTTTAGTGTACTTTCCTGGTTAGGAAAGTTATTTTTAGCCTAAGAGTTTGTATTGTAACAGATTGTCATGAGACTCAACTGTACTTTTAAATGGAAGCGCACTTTTTTCCTGTCATTTTAAAAGTTGTTTAACATAGCTGAAAACAATTTTTGTCTGTGGAGAAATTGTGTTTATTTTACTTTTTGAGACTGGGAATATGTTTTTAAAGTGTTTTTCCCTGAGTTTTTGTGCGAAAAAAGGAACTTTTAGTGACTTACATTTTTCACTCATTTTGCCGCTTTCTTTCCCTGACCATGGAACAAACTACCAGTCTTACAGTCAGTTCTTCTTCCACTGAAAGAAAAAGTTAAGCAAACAGCCATTGCCACCACTGCAGGCTAGCAATTTGCCTCATCTGCAGGTGGGTGACTCTGCTGGGACCAAAGCTGGTACCTCAGGCCACTCATCTTTTACCCTGAATATTTCAGGTGTAGCAACTACAGCTACTATGGACCTGGGATTAACCACATAATCTGTGGCTGTTGGGGGTCCCCCTCAGTGAGCAATGTGAGCTACCCTTGATGGTTCTCAAACTTCCTTAGGCAGAATAGTTTGCTGGGTCTGGCTCAGGGTTTAATTCAGGCTATTGATCCTTCTTATAAGGTGGTGTCTGGTTAAAAAAAAAAAGAATGAAGTCTCTTCCTGAAGAGGTTCAAGATTCTGAATCTGGACAGGAAGATGAAGGAACCGATGCAAGGTTTTCTTCTCAGAATCTTGATTCAGACTTGGAGGAGAGGTTAGTTTCTTTCCTGCTGGGGTTTCTCTTTCTCTGAGACTATTTTCAGAATGTGCAAGTGTTTTCATTGAGAGAACACTGAGGTTTCTTAGTCTTAGAAAATGCAATAAGCTGTTGTATAAAGAATTTCCAGAACCTTTACCCATTCTTCTAGTTCTGTCAGCTTTGGAGGATGTGTGTATTACTGCCTGCAGTTTTCCTGATAGTCAGCCTGCTGCCCCTAAAAGTTTTTATGCACTCATCTCAAACCTGACCCAACAGGTGTATTATTGGGGGAAAAGTGTATACTTCTGTAAGTTTGATTTTCAGAATTTTGAAGTGACAGGCTCATACGTTAAAGTTTATTCTAATTGTGAAACTATGAGGAATGTTTTGTCTGCAGTTTCTTCTCATGAGAAAAATCTGATTGAAGTCATTTAGTTTCTTCTATTTTATAGGTAATAGCTCATTGTTTACAGTGTGTGTGTGTGTGTGTGTGTGTGTGTGTGTGTGTGTGTGTGTGTGTGTGTGTGTAACTCAGTTGATACTTCTTCCAGGACTACGGCCACTGGTATTATTTTGAGGAGGTTTACCTGGCTGCATTCTCAGAACCCCCAAGATGATGTGAAAAATGAGATTTTAAATTCTGCTTTGAGTAGAGATTTAGTTTTTGGTTCCTGTGTTGCAGTGGTTATTAAAAAGTATGATTAACTGGGTAAGCTGATACAGGGTCTCTCTAATATTTTCAGTCCTCCTCTTCTAAATTTTCTTAGGCATTCTCTAACTCTCTAACTCTTCATCCAATTTCAGCAAAACAACAAAATAAACAGTCTCACCAAAATGTTGGAAAACATGTTTAAGAAGAAATGGCAGGGGAGTTTCAAAAACAATTCAGAAAATGTGCAAAACCAAAGACAGTACAGCAAGCCAGAATGATCGTTGAAGGGACCTTGCCCCCCCCCCCCCCCCCCCCGACAGTCCCTTTTTCACTTTTAGAATGTCCACTTTTTTCTTTGGCAACAGAGAGCTTCAGACAAATAGGTTCACATTCATCAAGATTACAGATGGCAGTGACAGGGACTCCTCCCTTTCCAGGGATAATTCCTCACCCACCAGACCAGATGGTCCTATTTTCCCCTGTCCTTCAGCACATGCTGTATCAAGGAGTGATAGAACCAATTCCTCCATCCCAGACTGGGAAAGGTTTTTACTTAAGATTGTTTTAGTGCCAAAGAAAGAAAATGCTTGGAGACCAGTTCTGGATCTTTCCTTCCTAAACCTGTTCGTGATAGTAACAAAGTTCAAAATTATTCCATTTTACAACATGTTGCCTCTTCTTCTTCATTTAAGTTTTCTGGTAGCACTAAGTATAAAAAATGTTTATAGTCACATCCCAATTCATCCAGACTTAAGGTGTTTCTTAAGGTTTTGTGTCTGAATCACATAAGAACTCTCTGGCTTACCCTTCGTACTGTCAGCTACACAAAGAGTGTTCACTTGGTGTGTAGCTGTAGGTATATCTCATTGCAAGCTACAGGGTATCCACATTTTCCATATTTAGACAACTTTCTTATCTTTGCTGAGGCTTTTTCAAAGTGCCAAGAATCTCTCACTTGGGTGACAGATCTCATACACAAGCTGGGATTCCAGGAGAACATTCAAAAGTCTTTTTGACGCCTTCACACAGGATTGTGTTCTTAGTAAACCATTCTAGTGCACATACCATAATTTTCGAACTGCAAAATAAATACTGTTCGCAAGACCGACTCACAACAATGAAAAACAACATCACTGCTAAGGCAAAATGTCGAATCAGCTGATTGAATTCAGCAGATTTGACATTGTGTCTGAAAAGATCATGTGATGTCCATATAGGAGCTCATGTAAATGAAATTCCTATACCTCACATCACATTTTTGCACAGTGCATTCGCTGATATAAACTTTTGAACACGGAAATGTTCAGCAAGATGGACATTCAAACATCTCAGTTTTGAATTATATATCTGCGGAGTATCTATATTTGAAAAATTGATAGTAAACCTGCTAGAACACCTCAGTTTAATGAGCTTTTCTTCCACAGGAAAAAAAAAATAGGATCTTTATCTAGATATGTTTCTAGGGTTTTCCTTTCAGACTTTCGTCATTGTGAAGAATAACTCAGGATTTTGGGTTTCATGGCATCTGTGATTTTCAAGATACCCCTTGCAAGACTCCACATGAGAAAGATACAATGGTATTTGAAGTCTTTTTGGTCTGAGCACCAGCACCCTTTGTTTTTTCAAATCCCAGTGCTGGGGTTTGTCAGAAGATAAATCACTTGCTGGAGACCGCAAATTTCCCTAAATCCAGGTGTCCCCTTCTCCCTCTCTACTCCAAAGCAGTCATTCACCACTGATACCTCAGACTTTATTGGAGAGCAGTTTCAAGAGGAATAAAAGTGCAAGGTGTGTGGGTCACCAGGAACAGGCACAAGCACATAAATATAAAAGAGATGTTTACCCTGATCAAGGCACTCTGAATTATCTTTTGTCACATGGACCTCTTCTGGTTGTTATAGACAATACTACAGTTGTGATAAACAAGCAAGGAGGAAACCAGGTATTTGCAGACTAGCCATGTTAGCGTGAGATATAGCTTCACAGCACTGTGTCACTGTACAGTCATCCGACATTCTGTCATAGCCAAATTGTGTGGCAGACATGCTGAACAGGACAAGGGCAGACCTTCTTGAATGGAAACTAGATCAGGGAGTCCTCCAAGATTTGATCCGTCTTTGGAGAGTTCCTCAAGTAGACCTACATGCCTCATCTCTGAACAGTCAGCTGCTATATCCTGCTCCAGGACTCCATGCAAGAAGACCTGGAAGGCAGATGCCTTTTCTTTTTCTTGGACAGGAATGTTACTGTCTGCTTTTCTACCCTTTTCACTGATATCCCTGGTAATTTTGAAGATTCAGAAGGAATCCCACAATATCCTTGTGACAACTCCCTTCTGACCCAGCCAACAATGTTTCTCCCTGTTTTTGGGAATGGCCAGGGTCAGTTACCACCATCTCCTCACAGAATAGATCTACTTACACTTGATCAGAGGTTTGATACACCCTAACCCCAGTCAACTTCAAATGGCTACGTGGATGATAAGCTCTTAATTCCCTTTAGGCATCTGTTTATTGAGGATGTGCATCAGATACTTAATGGAGGCAAGAAAGCCTGCTATTAGAAAATGGTATATTAGCAAGTGGAAAATGTTTGATAGTTGGTGCCAGCAACATAGCCCATACACATTCAGAACAAGTCTTTCATTACTCCAAGGTTCATTTATTGGCCATTTCAGCATGTCTGCCCATGGATCCTTTTCTTGCAGTGTATTCTCATGTAGAAATGTTTTTGAAAGGGGTTTTACATAAAAGGCCTTCTGCTTGGGATCTTAATTTTGTGTTAGAGAAGCTAACACTTGTTCCATTTGAAGCAGCTAACCTGGTTGACTTGAGGTTCTAAACATGGAAGACAGTTATACTAATTGCTCTGACCTCTGCAAGATGAGAATCTGAGTTACAAGCTCTTATGGTGAATCAACCCTATTTCATTTTCCACTGAGACAGGGCTTCTTTGAGAACTAATCCTTCTTTTATGTGTAAAGTGGAATCCAAGCTCACTTTAATCCAAGTTATTATCTTTCTTGTTTTCTTTTTTGAACCTAAAAATGAGGGAGAATGGATGTGCCATACTTTGGATGTCCTCATTAAACTCAAGTGCTTTCTTGACAGAATTAAATAATTCTAATCTCCAGATCAGTTCTTCATTTCCTGACAGGGTAAGGAGAAGGAACAACCTGTGTCAAAACAGACCATTTCCATATAGTTGTCTGTGGCTATTACCTTTTGTTATTTTCACCACAACAAAAGCTATTCCAGGCAGGGTCAATGTCCACTGTACCAGGGCTTTGTCTTCATGTATGTTTTTTTGGAAAGGGTTGGATTTTAGGTCTTATACACATACTTTTAGAATGCACTACATGGTTGATTCCTTCTCTAGGTCTAGATCAGGCTTTGCTAGAACCATTCTCAAGGGGCTCCTAGACCCCTCCTCTTCCACCTCCCAAATGTAGTAAGTAGGGAAAATCTATCCATATAACTATGGCTACTGCAGCAGTGATTATTATGATGAATATAGTACAGCTGTGTAAGTAAACGTAGAATTTCAGTAAATGTTCAAATGATCACTGCTGTAGTAGCTGCTCCCTCTCTTCATCCCCCTTGTTTTTGATGTGTTTCTTATACCAGGGTGTGGACATTTGCTTTTTGTTTTTTTACTAGCACTGTCCTTTCAAGGCTCAGCTTCTCTCTCTCTGCTGACATGAAAACTCTGAAGGGTGTGGTGCACAAACCTGTCTTTTTAGTCAGCTCATGATAATGGTTTGGGCATGTGGAAGGTATCCTGAAGATTTGGAAGCTAGCCGTCTGTTATATCCTAGGCAGAATATAATCCTTATAGCAAAGGATAATGCAGGAGTGACCATTTGAACATCTGCCGTTATGGTAAGCTTACTTACATAACTGTACTTTTCCATCTGTTGTGTGAAAGAAGAAAAAAGTGAACAGGCCAGTTGCAGCTGTGCCTCAGTTGCTTATCGGATGACTCTGCTGTGGCCAGATTTGGTTCCTTGGACTGATCATTGTTTTCTATTGATAATTCTGGTATAGCCACTAAGGGACAGGGGATAGATATGTCCTCTGCTGCTGCATGTTTGCCCCCAGTAGGCAAGGGGGGAACTACTTTTGTCTGCCTGTAGGAAGAGCTTGGTTAAAGCTTTCCACATAGCTAGGAAAGTGATTCTGAATTCTGGAACTCCTGTGTGTTAGGATTTTCTTTTAAACTTCAAGATTCTGATTTTGAGTTAAGTTTTGCTTCCAGTTTTCCTCCAGAAAACCCTTTCTTTTTTGAAACGTTAAAGTGAAGGAGGTCTTTCAGTGGTATCACAATGAAATGCCTTTTGCTCAGCAAATGTTCCATGGTTTGTTACAGTTGGATATTCCTCAATCTGCAGCTGTTCCTCCTGTTTTGTCTACTTTGGACAATGTTTTTCTTACATCTTGAATTTTACCTGACAGTCAACCTCCTGCTCCTAAGACATCTTATAGGTGGTACTGGGGTACCTTAGACTTGCAAGTACTTCTTTTTTTAACCCTAAAACAGACCCTGTAGTGGTCTCCCTATCCATAGCTGCTTCTGATAGACCCATTGCTAAAACTAATCCAACTCCCTATGACAACGATGGGAAAGCTGTTGGCAAATTTGGGAAGAAAGTTTATTTTGCTTTCACTTTGACTTTCAGAATTTTAAACTGACAGGCTCATATGTTAAAGTTTTTACTTCTGTCTTTGGAGAACATGAAAAGTTAACTGTTAACCTTCCCTCTTATGGGGCAACATTTTCCTTGAATTCCTCTTTTGTTTCTGCTTCTGATGTAATTAACATGCCTTAAAGTGTTCTTATGACATTGCTGATACCTTCTCCAGATCTGCTACTTCTGGCACAGTCATGAGAGGATTTCCTTGGTTATGTTCTCAGAAATCTTCCTGAAGGTATTAAATTGAAATTTTAAATTCTCCTCCAGGCAAGGAAGTTTGATTCTGTCCTTATGCAGCTGAGGGGTCTAAGAGGTTTGATGAGAAGGGAAAGTTGACTGAAGGGGTGGCCCAAATCTTCCAGCCTTTTTTTTATGGCAAATAAAAAAATGTTCCTTCACCCCATTTCTCTTTTTCAAAACACAGTTTAAGCAGGAAGGTGCCACCTTACAAGATTTTAAAAAGTAATGGTAAGGAGTCTTCAAAAAAAAAGTAAAGTCTCTTTCAAAGTCACGGACAGTCCAGACAGTCAGAATGACTTTTAGTCTTTTCTGGATACCCCCAACTCCCCATACACCCACCATGGCAATCTCTCCCTTTCTTTGAGTCTACAGCTTTCCTCGTGGTGCCAGATTTTTCCTGGGAAAGGAGGGTCAGAATCCCGTACTCCACTTCCAGAATAAATGTTATCAAAGGGAGTCATAGAACCAGTGCCCACAGACCAGATGAGCATATGGTTTTATCCATGGATTTTTCTGGTTCCAAAGAAAGAAGGGACTTGGAGGCCTTTGTTAGACCTCTCCTTTCTCACTCTCTTTATCAAAGTACCATTTCCCAGAATGTTATCCTTTAAGACCCTTTTACCTCTTGTCCCATAGCTTTCATGGTAGAGGTAGATTTAAAAGATGTCTAGCATCACATTTCCATTGGCAAACATTTTGGACTTTTTTTTAAAGATTTTCTGTATCTTGTTTATGTTATCAGAACTCTATCTTACCCTTGGAGTCTTCATCAAGAGTATTTACAAAGTGGCTCCAGTAACTGCTTATTGCAGACTTTAGTGCTTTCAAATTTTTCCATACACGAGCAATAGTCTTACATTTACATTCTTGTTCCATTTGTCAAGAGTCCTTAGAAAGTTTTCAGAATCTTCATTCTGGGTTTTCAGTTAAACTTGCAGAAATCTTTTCTCGTACCTTCTCAAAGAATTGTTTTCCTGGGATATCTGTTAGATTCTGCTTTGAGAAGAGTGTTTCTTCTTCCAGACAAATTAGAGATGTTCCAAAAGTTCTTCTCGATTTTTTCAATCAAAATGTGGTATTTCTAGGGAATTTCTCAGGAATCTGATGTACATGGCTTCAATGATCACTATGATTCCCATGGCCAGACTTTACATGAGACAAATTCAGTGGTGCCGCATGTCAGTCTGGACTTAGCATTTGCACCCTTTATCTTTTCAGATCCCAATTGTGGGATTTATAAAGAGAGAATTTCTATAGTGGATAGACCATTTCTCTTGGAATCTAGGTCTCCCATTTTCCCTTCAACCTCTCTTCAGTTTGTTGGAACAGATGTTTCAGACCTGACATAGGGAGTGGTTTCCAAAGGTGTGAAAGTGCAAGAACTGTGGAACAAACACGGTAGGCAAAAGCAAATAAATGTTAAAGAAATAATGGCAGCTACACATCCCTTGAAAGCCCCAAATCATCTCTGGTCTCTAAGACTTCTGCAGGTTTTCACAAACAACATCACAGGGATGTGGTACTTAAACAGCGAGGGGGTAACGGAGCTTAGCCCCTTTGTAGACTGCTATGATATTCTGGTTGGTAGCAACTCAGTTCAGTTTGACTCTTCAGCCTTCATACTTATTGTTGCAGCAAAAGTTTGTTAACAGACAAGCTAGGTATGACCAGGACAGACCCTCTTGAATGAAAGTTGAACTTAGAGGTCTCCTAGAAACTGGCCTATCTGTGGGGGAACTCCTTAAATAGACGTGTTTGTCTCTGTTCAAAACAGACAGATAAAAGTCATACAACTGTTACACCCAGGCCAAAGTATGACTCCTTCACCAGCTACCACCAAAAAACTCAGTCCCTGTAGCTACCCAACTCAATACACATTTCATGCAATCCCTACTTAACAGAGCATGCACTAGCATCACTATCCCAAACAGTACTAATCACCACCAAGATCCTTTCTCCCTCCTACCAGTATTTAATTATTCTATTAAAAAAAAAAAAAAACACCTCCTAAACAAAACAACTCCACGCCAGCTGCTGACAACCTACCACCCAAATATCTCAGAATTGCTGTAGATGCTATAGCATGCCATGTATCTATACTCATAAACCGATCTATTACAGAAAGGTATGTCCCTGCCATCTGGAAAAATCCCACATCATACCTCTACATGCAAGTGGAACATCCACCGACCTTTCCAATTACCAGCCTCTAGCCATTACTGCTTCTCTCCAATTTATTAGAAAAATGCCTTCATTTCCATCTCCTTTCCCATCTTCACAATAATGATCTTGTCTCCAACACTCAACATAGCAGCACTACTGCTCTGCTCAGTTTTACCAAAATCATAAACTGTAGTAGAAACACCAGCAACCTATCATCCTTTCTGTCTTTTCTTAGACATGTCAAAAGCATTTTACGCAGTTTCATACGATTGCCTGCTCCATGGACTATTCTGCCTAGGATTTTCCCAATCATCCCTTAGCTGGTTCCAAAGATATCTCACCAACAAACTCCAGGCAGTAAAATGGAAGTGAGATCTCTCCCTCTTTCAGACTATTTCTTTTGGTGTATTTCAGGGATCTATTCTAGGCCCTTTATTGTTCAACATATTCACTAATAATCTTCACAAAGCTACCAAAGAAGCCTCTATAGTACAATATACAGATGATGCCAAGCTCATATGCTCTGCAGCAAGTCTACCACTACTCCTCAAGATGACCCATGATGAATTTTCCTCAGTTGAGGCCTGGCTAGATGACTGCCATATACCTTTACATGTTAAAAAACAAACAACTTAAGGCTGTTTTTCCCAAAACTCTGAGCACAGCAGCAATCTTTCAATATCACATCAGCAAATAATACCTCAATTGAAACAGTTTCCAGCACAAAACATATTGGTGTCTTATAACTTAAAATATGATCAACACATCACTCAAGCCATCAAGAAAAATCACCAAAAGTTGAGCTTCCTGTACAGAAACCCTTTCTCACTGACTACTCTAGGAGTTCTTTAACAGCATTTTATCTTCTTCCTTTACTTCTGTATGCAGCACCCTTCCTGACTAACATTCACTCCACCTTAAAAAATAAACTATACCCTTGCTAAAATAAAATAACTTGCCAAATCAGTTACACCACTGCCTAGCACTAAAGCACACCTACACATTTTCAGACTACATAATTACCTTACCTACTCTCAACTGCTTAGTACCCACAATATAATACACACACTTGACACCTACCAATCACTACAAAACATCTTCATAGGAATCTTTGCTCACAGAGCAAATATTTCCTGACCAGGACCAAGTCTCATAACAGAGCAGGCGACTTGCTTTAATCAGCCTTTGTTGCAGTACACTCCATTCACCCACCCTAAAACAGGACATTACCATACATTTCAAACACAATTTAAAACAACACCTAATTTCCTCATTGCTATTTTCATGCTTTGATCCTGACTAAACCCACCTTTCTCTTTTTTTCTCTTCCATTGCCAATCCCTCCATCAATCATCCTGACTGTTTTACCTTTCTTGTCCCTGCCTCTTTTACTTTCATCCCCACTACTTTTCCTCCAACTAGCCCACAAATGGCCCCTCCTTATCCACCTAATCATCTTACCTATTGTAGATCAGTGTGTGTGTGTGTGTGTGTGTGTGTGTGTGTGTGTGTGTGTGTGTGTGTACAGCTTTAAGAAGCTTTCTAGGGGCTTGCACAAGTGTATAAATTCTGAGCATGTGCGAGCCTGACTGCCATTTTGTAGTAAGCTGTTGAGATGTAAGCATGTATATCTGTATAGTCTGTCTGTTAATCAGTTTGTTTATATTTTGTAATGTTGCTATCCATCCTGATGTTTCTATGTAATAAAGCATATCAACAAACTACTCCACCTGTTTATCATCTATACTGAAGAGGGATGAGAGACATGGTGTCAGAAGTGGCATGTCTGAAAAGGACATGGGGTCAGAAGGGGATCTAGATTCTTCAATTTGAGACTGAGAGGCACTTGGTTAATACTGGAGGAATATATAGGAGTGAATCATCCCTATTGCATGTATAACTCACAAAACAGGTCAGAAACAAATTTCGGGTATCGAAACTTGCTCAAGCTATTTTGTAGTCACAAAATATGAAACGAGGCATTCAGAATGCTCTAAATGAATTTCTAAGTAACAAAAAATATCTGATACTGTGATATATTAACAGAAATATTCAAAACAACTACGGAAAATGTTTGAAATAAAGTCTTAATTGCATAAAATATATAAAATAAGGGAAACTACCGCATTTTTCACTAAGCAGTACTTTTTCGCATTAATCAAAGTTCTTTGAGTTGTCTGAAGGGTATAAAGTGTTTGCATGTTTGTGTAGTATTACAGGACAGTTCTTTCGCAAAATACAGCCATTTCAAAGCAAATTTCACAACATAAAGCATTTCAAAGAGTTTATTGTGCATTTGAATGCTTTTACAACTGCTGGCTGTGTGCATGTTTGTACATAATTAGGGCTATATTTTTTTAGTGTGTTTGAGCATAATTTTTTGGCATGGCAGACTAATTTTGAAAACCAACTCTTCTTGTGTTTGACAATAATATTGCAGAGAACTGGAGTGTGTTTGAGCAAGAGTACATTTTCATACAGGCTGCATTTTCTGATAAAGATGACCATACAAAGGCATTTATTCTGCTTAATTTCACTGGTTCAGAAGCCATAAAAAGAGAGTGTTCATTTGTGTATGCACCTGCTGTCTTTGCAGGAGAGAGGGAAAACCGTCATATAGTTGTACTGGTTGAGTCAAGAAAAGACCCCAAGTGCTTAAAATGTAAATTTAGAGAAATGTGCAACCCCTGGGTAAATGTTACAATGGAAAGGCACTTATTTTACACAAGGAAACAAGTCTAAAACGTGCAGATTTGGTGATTTAAGGGATGAGTTGATAAAAGACAGACTTGTTTGTGGTATTAAAGATGATGCTGTGAGAAACATTTTGCTTTGTGACATTGGTTTAACTTTGAATAAGTCGATTAAGATTTGTCAGATATATGCGTTTACAGAAAAAGCACACAAATATGCATATAAATGAGAGATGCATGCTTCCAGTAATTTCTAAAGCCCATGTTGATAGTGTGCAGCACATGGTTAAAAGAAACAGGCCCAAGCACATGGCTGCAAATGTAAACCCTGCAGCACCTACTGGGAAACCCCATAGCTTTTTAGCAAGTTCCAATGTGTGCTCTGGAAACTACACAGTCTCAGTGAAGCATAAGAGTGAGCCAGCAAACTCAAAGCATGTGCCCCCACCCAGTTTCTTAGCCAACTGTCATAATTGTGGAGGAGGTCATGAGCCTAAAATGGAAAAATGTTTAGCCTTTGGTCAGCAATGTCACAAATGTAATAAGTGGAATAATTTCAAAAGGTTTTGTAAATCAAATAAAGGGCATTATTTTATTAATAGGGAACATTAAAGAGACAAATTGATCAGTTAGAAAACTGTAACCCTACTTTTTATGTTGATGGTGTGTCAGTGCTTCTTGAGACAATGCAGCAGATTTATGGGTAAAGAATGAAGTATTTTGCACAAAGCTCAAAGTTGACACAGGTTCAAAGTGCAATGTTATGTCTGCAGAAACATTTGCTAGAGTATGTGCTGGTGAAAAGCTTGATTTCGCAAAGTGTGCAAAGCTTGTTGCTTATGGTGATGAAGAGATTCAAACCGAGGGCTCAGTGTTACTTTCTTGTTGCTCTGCTGGGAGAACCTACAGCTTGTTATTTTATGTGGTCAAGAGGCATGTACAGTCATTATTAGGGCTCAGAGACAGTTTGAAAATGGGACTGCTTTCATTTAATAATGAAGTCCATGATGTTCATTTGAAAGACCACTGCTCTAATTTCACTCAGTATATTTTTTCTAACTATGCTGATCTTTTCAAAGACAAACTAGGCAAGCTTCCAGTTGTGTACTCCATGAAGTTAGTCCCAGATGTTAGCCCAATTGTTAAACCAGCCTGGAAAGTTCCATTAGCTGTGTAGAACAGAGTCAAAGCTGAATTAGATAAAATGGTGCAATAAGGTGTAATTTGTCCAGCTGATGAACTGACTGAATGGGTATCTTCCATGGTGGTAGCTCATAAGAAAAGCTCAGATGGTATCAGAATATGTATTGATCCACGAGATTTGAACAAAGCACTAAAAAGACCTCATCATCCAATACATACAGTCAAAGAAGTTGCAGCTCTGATGCCAAGTGCCACTGTTTTTTTTTCTGTCTTAGATGCAAAGAATTTATTTTGGCAAATTTTGCTTGACAAGTAATCCTCGTTACTTACTATGTTCAGTACTCCTTTTGGCAGGTACTGATTTTTGAGAATGCCATTTGGGATAAATTCTGCCAGTGAAGTCTTTGTGTGCAATGGAGCAAATTCATTCTGAGTATCCTTGTGCGATTATAGTAGATGATATTCTAGTAGGAGGTAATAGTGAAGCTGAGCATGACAGAAACCTCAAAAAAGTTCTGGAAAGAACTTGTCAAGTGAATATTAAGCTCAATCCTCAAAAGTGCAAGCTCAGATTCTGAGAAGTTACATATGTTGGTCATTTGTTTACCAGTTCAGGCTTACAACCAGACCCTTCCAAGCAAACAGCCATTCTTGAGATGCCAGCTGCAGAAAATGTTCATACCCTTCAATGTTTTCTTGGCATGGTTAACTACCTAGGCAAGTTCCAGATTTAAGCCATCTAGCAGCACTGCTTAGAGAGTTGACACATAAAGATGTATCCTGGTCATGGCTGGAACAACACCAAAGAGCATTTGATGTCCTGAAACAGACCAACTCTTAGATACTATGATGTTCACAAACCAGTTACTCTTTCCTGTGATGCTTCAAAATTTGGTTTGGTGCAGTCATTCTTCAAGAGGGTCAACCTGTTGCCTATGCATCTAGATCTTTAACCCAAACTGAAGTACAGTATGCTCAGATAGAGAAAAAACTCTTGGAAATTGCTTTTGCATGTTTGAAGATCAATGATTATATTTATGGTAGACCTTTCCAGATTGAAACAGACCACAATCCTCTAGTCACTATTTTGAGAAAGCCTATGCATTCAGCCCCAGCCAGATTGCAGTGGATGATGTTGAGATTGCAGAAGTACAATTTCAGTCTTGTGTATACGAAAGACAAACTTCTTTATCTTACTGATACTTTATTCAGAGCACCCAGAATTCCCATTAAACAGCATGAGAATGAGAACCTTGATTTTGAAGTCATGGAAGTGAGAGATTTTTCTTCCCATGTAGCTATGAGCTTAGAAATCATACAGCCTCAGATCCTGTTTTACAGAAGCTGAACCACTTTATCAATCTAAGATGGCTGTCAGAGCAATCTAGTTTACCTCAAGAAGTGCAACCTTATTTTCCTTACAGAGATAAGATATTGTCTGACAATGGTGTTTTCATGAAAGGTCCTAAAGTAATTGTTCCAAAATTCTTGCAACAAAAGTATATTGCTATCTTGCATCATGGCCCTCCAGGAACTGATTCTACCAAAATGAGTGTGAGAGGACTAGTATTTTGACCTTCTATGTCACAAGACATTGAGAGAATACTTTCTTCTTGATCTGTATGTAATAGTACAAAGCAACATCAAAAGAAGGAACCACTTTAGCTAAACCAGATTCCTGAATTATCTTGGTCGGTAGTAGCCATTGACATTTTCGAGTGGAATGGTCAAGATTACTTGGTGTTAGCAGACTCTTATTTCAATTGGTTTGACATTGACCTACTTCCTAATCTACCATCCATTACTAAGATGAAGCACAGTTTTGCAGTTCATGGTTCATAGGTACCATCGTGAAAGGTCCTAAAGTAATTGTTCTAAAGTTCTTGCAACAAGAGTATATTGTTATCTTGCATTGCGGCCACGCAGGAACTGATTCTACTAAAAGGAGGGTGAAAGGACTAGTATTTTGGCCTTCTGTGTCACAAAATATTGAGAGAGTACTTTCATCTTTTTCTGTATGTAATAGTACAAAGCCACATCAACAGAAGGAACCACTTTAGGTAAACCAGATTGCTGAATTACTTTGGTCGACAGTAGCCACTGACATTTTCGAGTGGAATGGTCAAAATTACTTGGTGTTAGTAGATTCTTATTCCAGTTGGTTCGAGATTCACCTGCTTCCTAATCTAGCATCCAGTACTGTTATTACTAAGATGAAGTGTCATTTTGCAGTTCACTAGGCTAACAACCACAAGGGTCTTTTTAAGCCTAGCCATGGATCCCAAATCTCTGACAAGTTCTGATACCCTTGATAAGTGTAAGCATGGTCCTGGGTGATGAACCATTTACAGGTTACCTGTGTTCATTAGAGACATAGGTGCCAAACCAGGGATGAATTTCCAGTTTCCCATCCAATTATGCAAGTTGCACTTGAATTGGGTTAGGGAGGAACTCTGCTTCATATTAAAGGGGAGCCTATTCCATAGACGGGATAGTTTCTGGGATACATACCTCTCTCTCCAGCAAGTCTTGTTTATATCACAGGCAATGTTTAAGTCTTTAGAATGGGTAATTCTGGTGCCGTTTGTTTTGTGGCTAAGGAGGAGGTCCATCAGAGTGGGGTCTGACAATGCCCTGTATGGCAGGCATAGATCTCCACATAAGGTTATTTCTGACAATGGTACCCAGTTTACTAGGCCGCAATTCAAAAGTTTTGCCAAAGAGTGGGACTTTACTCATATTACAAGTAGTCCTGAGTATCTGCAGTCAAAAGATTTGGCAGAATGTGCTGTTCAAAGTGTGAAACAGTTACTAGAAAAGTTGAAACGAGATAATAGTGATGTTTTTCTGAATCTCTTGAATCACAGAAATATTCCTCGTAATAAACATCTTGGTTCACCTGCCCAGAGACCTCTGCTGAGACAAACCAGAATTACATTACCAATCAGCAGTAGTTTATTGGTTCCAAGTGCTAACAAAATCAGATCTGTGAAAGCCCATTTGTTTCAGAAATGCCTATCCCAGAAGTCTTATTATGACAAGTACAGCAAATTGCTCAATCCATTACTTGAAGGAGAGACGGTGAGAATGCAGATGTGCAAAGGTTATGATCGGATTGGAGCCGTGAAAAGTATTTGCCCAGAGCTGAGATCATACATTGTGGAATCACAAGGAGTAGAGTTTAAGTGGAATCGGACACATTTGATGCCAATGTCTGAGTCTGTACCACAGCACCTAGCCTGTAAGAAAGACTCTTCATCTCAGAGTGACTTCTCCAGCATTCCATTTCCAGAAGACGTTCCAGTACATATCCCTGTTCCTGAGATGAATCCCAAAGTTCCTGATATGAGTTGTTCACCAAAGACTGTCCCTGTTGCTAAACCTAATTCTGAATACTGTTACTAGATCAAGTCATATTTCTAGACCATGTTACAGATACACGGCAACTTAGATATGAAATTGTACTTTTTTCTGATGTCTATTATTGAATGTCTTATTCTAATGTCATTTCATTGAAGACAATTCTTTAAGAGGTAGAATGTAGATCAGTATGTGTGTACAGCTTTAAGAAGCTTTCTAGGGGTTTGCACAAGTGTATAAATACTGAGCACGTGCGAGCCTGACTACCATTTTAAAGTAAGCTGTTGAGATGTAAGCATGTATATCTGTATAGTCTGTCTGTTAATAAGTTTGTTTATATTTTGTAATGTTGCTATCCATCCTGATGTGTTTCTGTGTAATTAAGCATATAAACAAACTGCCTCACCTGTTCGTCATCTATACTAGAGAGGGACAAGTGACACCTATCAACTGTTATCTCAACCTCTCCACTATCAGAACTTTTTGTACTTAGTTTTTCCTGATTATTGCTGCTTATACCCTTAGTCTGTGTTTGTTTTCTGATCCTGCTCTAGTGATATCCTATGTAATTAATGTCAAAATACATCTAATGAACCTATGTGCATTATCATTGCCCAGCTGTTACATTATTAACATATCTTTGACTTAGGTAAAATTATATAACTTCAAAAGTATATGATAACTGTCTTTTTATTTGTCTCAATACCAGCTCAAAGTAATGCTTAAAATGTTTAATTTTTATTGTTGTTTATTGTAAATATGTATTTATGTGGAGCTTTTCTCTCAAAGCCTCCACTGAAAATGTGACTTGTTCCCAGTCGGACTTTCTTGGTAAACAAAATAAATAAATAAATAAATTCTGCTCTAGGACTCAACGTACGCAGGCCTGGAAGACCGATGCTTTTTTCATTCCTATGGACAGGGATATTTCAGTATGCTTTTCCATACTTTCTTCTGGTAACAAGGGTTCTTCTCAAGATTCAGGACTCCACAAAGATAATTGTGGTAATCCCCTTTTTGCCCAGGCAACAGTAGTGTTCTTCCTTCTTTTGAACTTGGTCTCTAGGGATGGAAAAATGAGGAGGACAGAATTCTTCACACTGTATGTCTGTAGGCAACTTAGATACTGTTTTGACAGAACAAATCCTGGATGACTTTTAATCAACTTTGTCTTTTATGAAAGTAAGAAGAAAGGACAACCAGTGTTTAAACAGACGATTTCTAAACGATTGTCCCATGCCAGTGCTATTTGTTATTATCACCTTAACAAATCACTTCCAGTCAGGACCAATTATATTAGAGCACTGGCTACTTTTGTGGCAGCAACCTGGTCATTGCTGCACACCTTTACGAAGCACTGTAAACTGTATTCCTTCTCTATGTCAAGAGCAGGTTTACTATGACTATTCTCCAAGGGATCCTGGACTCTGATCTAGTTTCCTCCTGCTTTACTCAATAAGCTCTTTACTCAATAAGCTGTGGCATTCATCCTGTGTAGCTTAAGTTATAGTGGGGGGGGGGGGGGGGTTGGCATAATGGTTAAGGTATTTACCTCACAGACAAAAGGCATGTCTTTGATTCTCACCATGGGCTGAAATTGGCTAGGATTAAAATGGCCCACAAAGGTAGCTAGCTTAGTACATACCTATGAACCCTACTGCAGTAGTGATCTCATGATGAACCTGGGACAGTTGTGTAGGTAAATGTACTGTAATAGTAGATGTTCGAGTAGATCACTGCTGCAGTTAGCTGCTTTCTTCTTTCAAAACCCTAATTTTGCTATTTTTTGCCCTAGTCTGAAGTTTTTAAATGGCATGTTCCTGTCTTTCAGGGCTTTGGCCTCCCAATCCTCTGAGGCAAGAAATCACTGATGTATCTTGCCCCATAGCCACTGGTTTTATTCATAGCCTAATGCTTACCATTGGCTAGGGCACATGAAAGGAACCCTAAAACTTTGGAAACCTGGATGGCTGAGTCTACATCTGCACTTTCTGACCCTAGCTATTTCTTTGCATCCCCCTGTGGAGTGGACTTCCTTCTTCTCCTCTGTGACGTCATTTTTGATGCTTTTGTTTATGTAGATTGCTTCCCCATTTTCGTCCCCTTCTTCTGTTATTCCTAATTTGTCTATTCTCGGACATCTGATCCACCTCATCTTGTCAGTGGCCTTTGCTTCTGTGAAACCTGTAATGTCCACTCTCTTCTGCATTACATCCTACACTCAACAAGCCATAGGTTCAGTTTCAAGATGATGGTCTGCTGGCCTTCAAGAAGTTTGATTTCCATATCCCCAAGGTGATAGTTCTACTTCCTGTATACTTAATTTTTTTAAGGAATATAATGACTGATTGCTGTTTGTAAGGTGAAGCTTATTCCATAGTAGTGTAAAGTGACACTTAATGTGTCTGCCATGCTTTCTGTGTTATTGATGCTTACATTTAGTATTGTTTTTCCACTGTCCAATAATGGCTGCCATAAGGGGTGTTTTCAAACGATTTGCTCAGATCTTGCCTTATAAATCAGACAAGTGTCATCCTAGTAACCTATAAGAAGCAGAATAATAACAATGGTTCATTAAGTTTTTCTGAATAGTACAAGTTCTAAACAGATGAACCTTCTCCTACCATCAGCTTTTTCTCACATTTTTTTCATGTAACTTGTTCAAAGGTTACAAAATGTAGCATTGTATTTAATAATTAGTCAGATCAGAGGGGTATAAAATGGAACAGAGATCTCTACACAGTGACAAGACATGTCCTTTATAATTAGATGAGCTAAAAAATGTGCTTTTGTGACTTTGCTAGATACTGGCCAAAGTTTCAGAGATTGTCTGCTCATCCCTACATCTTTAATTATGATAGCATTGTTTGACAATTTATTTATAATCATGTTGCTATATTTACTGACATCAAAGGTATACTTATTACTGTTGCAAGAGGCATATCTTTCTTGTTGACAGTCTTGGAGAATTTAGCATCTTATACTGAAATTATTATGTTGACTTGCTTGCAATCATCAGCATCAGTTCTTATCCAACTTTTTGCCCGGACTCTTCCATTGCATTGTCATGCTACCCAGCCACTCTCTCGGTAACCCTGTCTTGTCATACCTCTCAACTTCTTTGCGCAAGAATTTTGGACAAAGGCAAAAATAATCTGAGTATGAAGATCCAAAATAAGGGGAAAATGTTTAAGTATTACTGTAATTCACTTAAAAGTTAATAGAGTAAATGATGTTGCATTTTTATGCATTTTCTGAAGAGTAAGAAGTATGAAACTGTAATGTCTGGCATTACTGTTTGACTGTCATCCTCAATGATTTGCCAGAAAAATCAAAAGTTTTATGAGTGATGGCAGAAATATGAAGCAAAATCAGGGAAATTTGCAAGGTGATGATGATTGTTCTGATATCTTCAGAGTCCCTTTCTTCCTTCTTTATACTGCTAATGTACCTTGTCTTCTTATTTTTCATCTGTCATGTAGACCCCTTGCTCAGGTTGAATATGTGAATTGGAGTGGGTAACTAGGGCATGTTCTGTAAAGTTTTTTAGGTAGGTATATTATTAGGTCCCATGGATGATGCAGTTTTCATTTTGGAGACTATGTTTATCAACTGTTCTTTTTGTTATGATGGGGTTGATATTCTGAGGGATGTGTGGGCTCTGTGTACTTGTTTTGGGGTGGGGGTAAAATTTGCACCAAATTTGTTAGTATGTTGGCTATCTCTACTGGTTCCTAGTAATTAGTTTTGAGCAGTGTTGGGTATAATGGGATCATAGGTACTTACTAGGCTATTGACCCATAATGATTTTTAGAAGACTAGCCCTGCATTCAAAAGGTTTTTGTTGCCCTTTTAATTCAAGAATGAATAAACCAGAGCCAGTTGAACATTTACATGTTACTACTATCTGTAAGGGGTAATGGATGCTAACAAGGGTGAAGTAGTGGTTTTCCATTTATTCATCCAGATTACATATGAATAGACTAAGGGAAGTACTTTACTTTTTGTGGAGTGGATGATGATTCCAAAGAAGTGATGTTCTCTGGAAAACATATCTAGCCCTTTAACAAGTTATGTTTATGTTGTAAAAGAGATTAAGATCTATTGAGTGAGTGTTTATGTCACCATTGTACTTGCATATGTGTAGTAGATCTGAGAGGATAGGGTCTGCTGAAACACTGTATGTGAAGCAGAGATCACCTCTCAGTAGCCTGTATGATACAGAGATGAGGGAAATGACTTTGAAATGGTCAGAGTATTTTTTATGATTAAGGCCATTGATTTTGATGGTGAGAATGCATTGTGTCCAAGTTGTGTTGTGTTTGGACAACTACATACCAAAAAAGGGAATTATACTCAATGATCAGCCTAATAAGTCTCAAATAAAATAGAATGATTACATACATGGACTTAGATTTCATAGTGTTACTAATAAACTATGCAATGAAAGAGGACTTTCTTACAATATTGGCTACATTGTGATCAAAGGACAGTTTTTGTCCTCATAAGTTCCCAAGTCCGTAGCTACTGGATTAATTTTCAGAGGTGTATTGTCAATGTGATAGGGTATGTCATACTTGCTGAAGGATACTATTGTACATTTTTGATGTTCACTTTTAGTCCTTGCTTATGAAACCAACTATTTGTTTAGGAAAGGCCCTCTTGGAGAGTTTTGTTGTCCTCTAGAAGGTTTATGATGGCACCAAGTTGTCTCGTTATCTGCATACTTTGTTAGCCATAAACCCGTAATATTAGCTTTAAATTCAGAGAAGTAAGTGCCAAGGCGAAGTGTCTGGGTACACCACTAGTGACAGGCCTTTTGAAGGAGGTAGCGCCTCCTGTTAGTTTCCTAATGTAACTAACAAAAAATGCACTGTGGTGACACAAAACACAGAGTTTTATTCACAATACAAGTACATGTAAGCGCTTTCGTCGGTTAGAATAATCCAACTTCTTCAGACCAATAAATAAAACACACCTTAGCCTTATATATTGTCCATTAATGCTAAATTGACAAATTAGATTTGTTAATTACAATTAATTAACTAATCATACTGTTCGCCTTAAAGTTGATACAACCATTTAAATATTTTTCATAAATATAATACTCTACATAAATATCATCATCATAGGTACAAAAATGTATAAATTACATATACGAAACACATTTAACCTCATTTAAACATTTAAAAACTATAAACATCATAATGAAACCCCATATTACCCAAATAACATTCCTATGGTGTTTGAAAGTGTACAAAGGAGAATGTATATCAATATTAAACAAAGTTTAACCCTATATCCTACCTCTACATGTTAGTTAAAAAGCACATATCTTATTTAAATATACTAACATCTAAGCCAATAAACCATGAGATACATTTTATAGGAAAATATGTACATATATAAATAAATAAAAACATTAAAATCAAACCTTATCTAACTTGTGCCTTTAGTTTCAACAGGCATTTGATAGATAAAAAAATCATTGAGACCTGGTAATACATATGCTGATGTGCGAACTAACCACATTAGTTCGCATTCTTCTAGTCTCAATTCCCATGGCCCTCCTCTCATATCTCGTTCAACTTGCTGCAACACACTAAACTTAAACTGGTGTGAGGGGTGTTCTGATACATGTCTAGCTAGTGCATGCATAGTAATGCTCTTATTAATACAGTAAACATGCTCATAGATTCTTTGCTTAATTTTCCTCTCCGTTTTTCCGATGTAGTATGCTTCACATTGTTCAAATAAAGCACAATATACCACACCTTGGGAATCACAATTAAATTTACCATGTAAAGAATAATATTTATTTCTAATGAATACTTTATCCACTGTTATAACATATTTACACTGAGAACATCTATTACATTTCATCATCCCAATGCCTCGTTTATTTAATTCCCTCTTTTTCTCAACTAGACATTTAAGATTTGCACCTCTTTTATATGTTATTAGGGGTACCTGCCCTAATTTTTTACTAAGACTATTATTCTCGTTGATAAATGTCCAATTCTTAGTTAGGATGTGTCTAATGCTTGTTAAATCCAAGGAATATGTAGTGAGGAATCTAATTTCCATTACCACATTTTCCACATTACATTTTGTCATCCCAATGCCTCATTTATTTAATTCCCTCTTTTTCTCAACTAGACATTTAAGATTTGCACCTCTTTTATATGTTATCAGGGGTACCTGCCCTAATTGTTTACTAAGACTATTATTCTCATTGATAAACGTCCAATTCTTAGTTAGGATGTGTCTAATGCTTGTTAAATTCAAGGAATATGTAGTGAGGAATCTAATTTCCCTTACCACATTTTCCTCAACATTCCTAATTGAAATAGATTCATCCCACAACTCATGTTCTGATTCATAACCTTTCAATACAATGGGACGAAAATGCCCTGTCAGTCTTTTATTATTCATTTCATCAAAAATCCGGTCTAGAAAGCCTGAAGAATAACCTCTTTTTAGAAACATAGACTTCAATAAGGCACACTCAGTCAGAAAATCATTATAGCCAGACACCATTCTGGCCACCCTTACTGCTTGCCCTTTAACCACGGCCCTGTTCTGGTGGTGTGGGTGGCTACTTGAAAAATGTAGAAACAAATTGGAATAAGTGGGCTTTCTAAAGATAGAGGTCTTAGATAAGCTATCCTTCATGAGTAAAACATCCAAAAACTTATATCTTTAATTCCCAACTGGAAGGTAAATTCTAAAAAAATAGTCAAGGATGAGATAGCTGTAATAAAGGTCTCAACTTGCCCAGCTTCACCATCCCAAATAAAACACATATCATCCTGATACCTCGTGTACCAGACAACATGTTCCTTGAAAAGCATGTTATTGAATAAGTACACTCTCTCCCAGAAAGCCATCACGCAGTTAGCAAAACTGCTCCCACACAGTGACCCCATTGCTATACCACTCTTTTGTAAGAAGAGTTCACCATTAAATCATAAAAAGGTTGTTGGCTAACACAAGTTCCAATAATGTTTCAATTATATTAATGTCCTTGTCGTCCATCCCTTTAATATGCAAAAAATCTCTGACCCATTCAATGCCTAATGTATGTGTAGAGATATTTGATGTCCACTGTAAGGAAAATATATTTATTATTAAATTCCACCCTATTAATACTTTAAAGAAAGCTCCATGAACCATGGTAAATTTGTGGTTCAGACTTTACATATGGTTTTAATTTGTGGTCTACATATTTGGCACTAGCAAATGTGATGGATCCCCTCCCATCTACTATAGGCGTAAATGGGGGGGGGGGGTCCTTAGATCTTTGTGTAATTTAGGGGCTCCAAATAATGCAGGTGTAATAGGAGCTGGCATAATTAAATAATGCAAGGTGTCTAAATCTATGCTCCCTTCTAAAAATAATTAATTCAACATATTGTTTACTTCTTTATATGCAATATTCATCTCATTGAGGCTCACCTGCCCATACACATTAGACTCCAGGTATTCCCCCATTCTGGCTACATAGTCAAAATGATCCATAAACACAAGTCCCCCACCCTTGTCAGGTTTCATGACTGTTATATTGCATGAATTAAGTAGTCTAATAAAGTCTAGTTCATGAGCAGTGATTTTTTTCTTACTAAATCCAACATTATTACTTTCATTCAATAAAGATCTAATATCTGTCTATCAAACTTTTTTAAACAATGCTAGCATTTCATGCAAGGGTGGGTTGAACAAACTAGAGACTCTCAAATTATTAGTAAGTGCTGTATTAGTTCTCATTAGGCATGTTAAATTAAGTTTGCGCACATACATTTTCAAATCCAAAATAGTTCTGACACAGTCAGCCCTTCTGTCCAGAACAAATGAAAGTCCTTTAGCAAAAAAGTTAACTAAGTCTTCATTAATAACCAAGGAGCTGAAATTATAGATTTTAAAGTCACCTTCAGCACTTACTATGATTTACACAGAATCTTGTATCATCTCCTTCTCCGGTTCTGTTGTTTTTTGCATTGTCCTTGAGCCCCATTGTTGTTCCGTTGGTCGTAATTCTGCTGGTTGCCATAACCACTGTGAAAACCCTGTTGATTGCCAGGATTCGGCTGGTCATCTAAGTTAGCATGATTATCTAAGATGTTCTGTTGAGAAACTTGTGTTAGCTGCTGGCTATTATGTATCAGTTCACTTCGGCGAACTGTTGGAGCACCAGCTTCATTCTCTTCTCTCTCCGGGCTACTTGTTCTCCCTACATCATCCCTGGAGCTTTGATTGGTTAAGCTGCCATCAGGCAAGTTCAAATGAGGTATAGAGGGAGGGGGAGGATACGCTAAACCTCTAGCATAGTCATTTAGATCTCTGGCTATCTTTTTCTTCTTTGTTTCAATGATTTTACCCAAGCTTGCTTCAATACTAGAAGATCCGCCCATACTCGAACCTATATCTGTCAAAATCACCATTTGTTGTGATAGCATGCTCGAGCAATTCAAGTTCAGTTTTCAGGTTTTCAATTTGAGCTCCATATTGTCTCATAAGCACATTTAAAAAGTCAAAACCTTGTTGATCGAACAATGCAATCAATTCATGGTAAAATGATGAATTATTAATCAAACCAGCTGGGTATCTCCACTGCCGTAAGCCCTTAGGTATTATTCTTTTAGACACACATTCTTGCAAGTAATAGACTTCAAGTTGGAGCTTTCGGCATTTATATAAATTTTGATCAAAGTCATTCAGTTGTCCAGTAATAGAATTAGTGTTAGTAATATTCCCATTTTGCGTGGTTAATCTATTCGTATTCGCATGGTTAAAAAAGGACACTTTTCATAGATACTCATTCATGTTAAGGATAGGACTGCTTCCCATAACATTAGGAAGGCTTAAACTCTGTCTCTGTGCCGATCATGTTCTGCACTATTGTTAACATTGCTTTCACAGATGGGGTTACTGACTGGTACATCCACAGTATTAACGTGCAATAAATTCTGCTTGTTCCGGAGAGAGAAGAGAATGAAGCTGGCATTCCAACAGGTCGCCGAAGTGAACGGATACATAATAGCCAGCAGCTAACACAAGTTTCTCAACAGAACATCTTAGATAATCATGCTAATTTAGATGACCAGCCGAATCCTGGCAATCGACAGGGTTTTCGCAGTGGTTATGGCAACCAGTGGAATTACAACCAACGGAACAACAATGGGGCTCAAGGACAACACAAAAAACAACAGAACCAGAGAAGGAGATGATAAAAGATTCTATGCAAATCATAGTAAGCGCTGAAGGTGACTTTAAAATCTTGATTTCAGCTCCTTGGTTATTAAGGAAGATTTAGTTAACTTTTTTGCTAAAGGGCTTTCATTTGTTCCGGACAAAAGGGCTGACTCTTGACAGAACTATTTTGGATTTGAAAATGTATGTGCGCAAACTTAATTTAACATGCCTAATGGGAGCTAATACAACACTTACTAATAATTTGAGAGTCTCTAGATGTTCTTCATTCCACATTGCTGCAGTCCTAACTATTGGGTAGTCCGCTGTCCCAGTCGGCCCGAATACCAAAGTATATGGCTGACGTCGGTCAAGGCGCATTAGACTGACGTCAGAACGTCAGGGTACTAATGCGCATGACCGACGTCATATCCCCAGTCTTTTTTGCCGCATGGTCCGATGCAGAAGCAGTTTTGCGAGTGCAGGTTGGCGTTCTGAAAGTTTCTGAAGTCAGAGTTTCAGACCGAATCAAAGTTGGCTAAGTACCCCGTTGGGGAATATTTTGGTTTTTTCTTGCCTCAGTATTTAACCGGATGTCAGAAAAAGTGAATAACTGTATTTCTTGTGGGAAACAGATACCTCATAGGGATTACCATACTTTGTGTATACCTTGTTTAGGGCCTGAGCACGACGTTGTTGGATGCCGCTCTTGTGCTAGATTTAACAAACGCACTATTAAGAGAAGGTTAGACTGTGCCAGGTTAGTTTTGGGAAGCGTTGTAATTATAAAATGCCGCCGGATGCTCCGGCCCGCTTCGCCAAAAGCGCAAGGATAAAGCAGCAAAGCCTAGAGTGGAAGAACCGACAGTCCCGGACGTCGGTTCTTTAGAAGGCTCAGTGGAGCCGGAGGTTCTGCCAGGAGTTTCTTTGGAGTCTCAGGGAGGGACTTTACTGTTACAGGATGTGTCCTCTCAGGAAGTAGGCCAGGCTGAAGGGGCTTCTCAGGTGGCTGTTCTTCCCTCTCTTCCTAAGGTGGTTAGAGCCTCCCGTTCTGTTTCCAAGGCTTCTTTGAGAGGCAGGCCAAGTTTAACTTCAGTGGGGGTTTCTCCTAGTGCTTCAGGGTCTTTGCCTAAGAAACATATGCTTAAAATGGCAGAGGATTTGATTACTATGATTAGAGGTTCTATGACCCCCCCTGATAAGAGGCCTAGGGTGGAAGCTGAGTGTGAGAGTTTTGAGCAGTGTTCGAGGCTTCTGAGTCTTCGGCTGAAGACTTGCAGGAGTATCCTCCTTATTCTGATTCTGATGTGGATGATTCTACTCCTTCAGCTTCTCCTCCTGAGGATTTTTCATTTTCAGAGACTCTGCATTCCATGAGGGAGCATTTTAAATGGGAAGGTCAAGATTTCTCTGATTCCAGGAAGAGGCTTAGGAATTCTTGTTTTACCCCAGCATAGGCCTTTAGCTATACCTCCTGTTCTGAATGTGGTGGAAGATGTTTTGCAGAGGCTTCCCTGAATCCTGATTCTTTGTCTCCTGCCCCAGTTAAACCGGATAGGTACTATAGGGTGCCTGAAGCTCATAAGTATCTTTTAAGAGTCCTAGGGCAGACCCGGAAACTGTCTCTCAGGGGCCTAAAGGTGTGAAGGCTTCTGTTGTTAAAAATCCTGTTCCTCCTGATAAAGAGGCAAGGGCTTTGGATAGATGGGGAAAGAAAGTGTATACTTCTTCCACTTTAGCCATGAGGGCGTTGAATTGTCAGTTTCACATGTTAAAATATCAGAATTATCTCCTTTCACAATTGAAGTCTAAGGTGGATGCTCTGGCAGAAGGTATTGAGTGTAAAGAGTTGCAGGATTTAGTTCATGTGTCTGAACAGGTGGGTAAGCATTCCTTGCAGTGTGGTTTTGATGCTGTGCAGGCCTCCTCGAGGGTGGCTGCCACTGGTTCTGTTCTTCGTAGGCACGCCTGGTTGAGGGATCAGAATTTAGCTGAGCATGTTAAGACAAGGATTTTGGATGCTCCTTTACAGTCTGATGTGTTGTTTGGTTCGCCTGTGGAAGCAGTTTTAAAGAAAATGGAGGACAAGGCTAAGTCTATGCAAACTGTTAAGGATTTTTTGCAGGTACAGCCTCCGAAGTTTAGTAGAAATTGGCCTTCTAAGGGATGGACATATCCTGCTTATGATTCCCAGTCTAGAGGTAGGTCTAGACATGGTAGGGGCAGAGCTCAAGGTTCTTTTAGGCCTAGAACAGGGAGTTCACCTGCTCAGACTTCTGGTGAGGGCAGGGGTCAGTCCTTTCGTAAACAGACCCAATGACCTACCTTTTCAGCTGCCAGTACATTCTCGCCTGGCAGCACCTTTGGGAGGAAGGTTGGCTCTTTTCAAAGAAAATTGGGATTTAATTACCCAAGACAGATGGGTTTTGGATATCATTCACCACGGTTACAGGTTTTATTTCCATACCTTGCCTCCTTTCAAAGGCATGCCAGACATTCCTCCTCTACAAAGAAAAGAGGCTCACAAGCAAATTTCTCTGTTGCTCCAAATAGGGGCCATTCAGCCAGTTCCTGTGCCAGAAAGGGGCCTAGGATTTTACTCGCCTGTTCCTAGTACCAAGAAGGGGAACACGTGGAGACCAATTTTGGATTTATCTATCCTCAACACTTATCTGGACATTCCCAAGTTCAAAATGTTGACGTTACAACAGCTTTTACCTCTGCTGGGCAAAGATCACTGGATGGTAACTTTAGATCTCAAGGAAGCTTACCTTCATGTGCCTATCAGACTAAGTTGCAGGAAGTATCTGCGTTTTCGAGCTGGAGATTCTCATTATCAGTTCTCTGCATTGCCCTTTGGCTTATCCACTGCCCAGAGTATTCACAAAGGTTCTGGCTCCAGTGATAGCTTACTTCAGGCTAAAAGGAATACAAATCTATCCTTACTTGGACGACTGCCTGATTCTGGCTCAAGAAAAGGAAGACCTTTTACAGCATTTGGAATATGTGATAGCAGTGCTAAGATGCCTAGGGTATTCTGTGAACGAAATAAAGTCCAGTCTAGTACCCTCTCAAGACATGTGCTTTCTGGGTGTGAGACTGAATACAGCAGCCCAGATGGCCTTTTTAACCCCGGACAAACAAAATAATCTTTCCAGTTACTTCCATCAACTATCTCTTCAGTCCGGGCTGACTGCAAGGACAGTCCTTCAAGCCTTAGGGTTCATGGCATCTTGTATTCTGGTGCTTCCCAATGCCAAACTGCATATGAGGAAGCTGCAATGGTATCTCAAAATGTATGGACACAGCACTGCCAGGATTTGGACACTGTCATTCAAATAATACCTTGCATTCAAAAGGAATTTTTGTGGTGGGCTCAGGAATGTCACCTAAACAAGGGACTCTCTGTGACCCGGCCAGAGGCGAGTCAGATTCTAACGACAGATGCCTCAGACATTGCTTGGGGAGCTCATCTAAATGGAAAGTGGATACAAGACAAGTGGCCTGCCAGACTACAGCATCTACATATCAACATGAAAGAGATGTTAGCAGTCCAGTTTGCATTAATGGCTTTCAAGGAGTTACTTCTTCCAGGGCAGGTGTTGATTCTAACAGACAACACAACTGTCATGTGGTACATCAACAAACAAGGGGGAACACATTCTTACCCGTTGTGCAGGCAAGCAATGATTTTATGGGAGACTGCGCTCAGCTTGCAACTAACTCTTCAGGCAAGGTTTCTGCCGGGAGCACAGAACTCCTTAGCAGATGTGTTAAGCAGACAAATCATGGATCCCCACGAGTGGAAACTGGATCTTCATGTATTTCGAAAATTGACAGTGTCATGGGGAACTCCAGACATAGATCTGTTCGCTTCTCCACTAAACCACCAGCTGCCAAAGTTTTGCACAAAGAGGTTTCATCACACAGCTTGGAAGGTGGATGCTCTGTCTTTCAGTTGGAAAAATCTTCATGTGTATGCCTTTCCACCTCTGCCTCTTCTCCCAAAGGTGCTCCTAAAGGTCAGACAAGACAAGCCAAGGATGATTTTAATAGCTCCAGATTGGCCTCGGCAACACTGGTACCCATTACTGAGGAATCTGGTAAGGAAGCCTCCATGGCCTTTACCTTTGATTCCACACCTGTTGTCTCAGAGGGACGGTCACCTGCTCAATGTCAAGCTTCACTCTCTTCATCTAACAGCCTGGCATATTCTGTTTTGAAACACAGCAGGTCTCAACTTCCTCAACAAGTTTTAAATGTGATTTTGGAAGCCAGAAGACCTAGTACAAGGAAAGTGTACGCAGAAAAATGGAATAGATTTTTATTTTGGAGTGCAGCAAACAATTTGGAGATTTCTGAGCCTAATTTGAGTGTGGCTCTTCAATATCTTACTGAGTTATTGGACAAAGGTTTGTCTTTCTCTTCCATTAAGATTCATGCTGCAGCAATTTCAGCTCACTATGATTGTGACCCACCATTGTTTTCGCATTCTTTGTTCAAGCAATTTCTTAGAGGGGCAAAGAATATAAGACCCCACGAGAGCTCCTACTCCTGCTTGGGATCTCAATTTTGTGTTGGAGAAACTTACTCTACAACCTTTTGAGCCTCGGCTACTGCTGAATTGAAATACTTGTCATGGAAGACTGCTTTTTGTTGGCCATTACTTCTGCAAGAAGGGTTTCTGAATTGCAGGCCCTTATGGTGGTAGAGCCTTTTTTGATTTTTCATAAGGATAGGGTATCATTACGTACTAATCCTTCCTTTATGCCTAAGGTGGTTTCTAGTGTGGCTTTAAACCAAACTATTCATTTGCCTACTTTTTATGCAGATCCCCAAAATAAAGGGGAAAAGATTTTGCACACTTTAGATGTACACAGGCAATTGCGTTATTATTTAAGCAGGACTAAGGATTTTAGGCAGTCTCAGCAGTTGTTTGTTTCTTTTGCTTTGAGTTCTCAGGGCAAGCCTGTGTCAAAACAAACTATTTCTAAGTGGATTGGGTTTTGCATTGCATTTTGTTATTCCCATCATGGCAAGGAGATTCCAGCTGGGATTAGGCCTCATTCCACTAGGGCTACTGCCACTTCAACAGCATTTCTAAGGGGTGGCAACTAAGGATATTTTGGAGGCAGCTACTTGGAGTTCAGTGCATACTTTCTCTAAGCATTATCACCTTCCTCTCTACTCTAAATCTAGGGCTGGTTTTGCCACAGCTATTTTGCAAGGCATGTTGTCAGCTCCTGCTTCCTTATGATTTGCCAGCCTCCCTTACCTCTGCTTTGGGATTCTACCCAATAGTTAGGACTGCAGCAATGTGGAATGAAGAACATAGTACAGTTTTGTACCTACCATAAATGTAGATGTTCGAGGATCCACATTGCTGCAGTCCAATTTACCCTCCCTCCTTCCCCTCTGTGTTTAGGGGTGGTTGTGTAGGTGAGGTTATACTCTGGTAATTTTGTATATATTGTACATATTTTTGGTGCAGGAATGTTTGGAGTTTTTGGTTTTGGCCTTGTCTTTTTAGGGTCTTCTGACATCTGGGGCAAGAAAAGACTGAGGATATGACGTCGGTCATGCGCATTAGTACCCTGACGTTCTGACGTCAGTCTAATGCGCCTTGACTGACGTCAGCCATATACTTTGGTATTCGGGCCGACTGGGACAGCGGACTACCCAATAGTTAGGACTGCAGCAATGTGGATCCTCGAACATCTACATTTATGGTAGGTATAAAACTGTACTTTTGTTCAACCCACCCTTGCATGAAACGCTAGCATTGTTTGAAAAAGTTTGAGAGACAGATATTAGATTTGTATTGAATGAAAGTAATAAAGCTGGATTTATTAAGAAAAATATCACTGCTCATGAACTAGACTTTATTAGACCACTTAATTCATGTAATATAAGAGTCATGAAACCTGACAAGGGTGGGGAACTTGTGTTTATGGATAATTTTGACTATGTAGCCAGAATGGGGGAATACCTGGAGTCTAATGTGTATGAGCAGGTGAGCCTCAATGAGATGAATATTGCATATAAAGAAGTAAACAATATGTTGAATGATTTATTTTTAGACGGGAGCATAGATTTAGACACCTTGCGTTATTTAATTATGCCAGCTCCTATTACACCTGCATTATTTGGAGCCCCTAAATTACACAAAGATCTAAGGAACCCCCTATTTATGCCTGTAGTAGATGGGAGGGGATCCATCACATTCGCTAGTGCCAAATATGTAGACCACAAATTAAAACCATGAGTAAAGTCTGAACCGCAAATTTGATGGAGCTTTCTTGAAAATATTAATAGGTTGGAATTTAACGATAAATATATTTTCCTTAAAGTGGGCATCAAAGATCTCTATGCAGTCATCCCACATACATTAGACATTGAATGGGTCAGAGATTTTTTGCATATTAAAGGGATGGACGACAAGGACATTAATATAATTGAAACTTTATTGGAACTTGTGTTAGCCAACAACTTTTTAGGTTTAATGGTGAACTCTTCTTACAAAAGAGTGGTATAGCAATGGGGTCACCTTGTGGAAGCAGTTTTGCTAACTGTGTGATGGCTTTCTAGGAGAGAGTGTACTTATTCAATAACCCTGCTTTACCAGTTTTTCATTTGAATTTAGTCCTAATGTAACTAAAGTAGAATTTTAATTGTCTTTAGATTCTGCTAGTAGTATAAGTTCATAGAATGCCTTTGTATTCTTGGTTGTGTTTTTTGGTGTCTTCAGTGTTTTCCTAATGTTAACCTTGAATTTTTTTTTTGCTATATAGTCTAAGAAGTATTTCCTTTTATTGCATGTTTTATTAACACATGTGGGTCACCATGCTGGCTTACTTTTAAATTTTCCATTTTGTTTGGATCTGCTAAGCACTGCCAAGTTAATGCATTAGTCCAAGTGCACATGAAGTTGGTCTGTACATATTCTTGCTGTGTTAGCATCTTATGTAATACATTTAACTTGAATTTTGAGACTTTGTCATACAATTGTAGAAGGTTTGGACATTTGAAGTATCTGAACTTTGTCACAACTACAACTAATTATTTGACAGTTTAAAGAAAAATATTACCAGTTTGTGGTCAGATTTAACTGGAGAGGGGAGAACCAGGGAGATCATTTATATGGTTGCATATGGGTTTCTTGATGATTTGGTCTGGAGAGTTTTTGTTTATGGAATGAAGGAGTTTACGGCATAATCGACAGCTGAGGTATAGGTATTCCAGTTTACAGCTCTCCTAGGATATTGATTTGCAGCTCATCCAGTGAATTTATGAACCAAACATTGCTCAATGGGTGCATATTAGGGATCTTGTAACATGCTGTGTTCAGATAGCTGACACTTTTTAGTGTGATTTGGATCTCAGTCAGTAATGTTTTTGGATCTCTAAAGATCTGCCTAGATGTGTTGTGTTCCCTGAAATATTTGTGATATAATGAAAAACATGTGGTGTGTGCTATGTGGTAGTAGAAAGTGTCAGGTTTTTGCTTGTATAAATGTAGATGGATGTAGTACTGCCGTCTGGAGTTGGTTTTGAGCAGTTGCAGAGATTTACATTTTTATGAGTGATTATACAAATATGCATGTAACTGTAATATTTTTAATCAGAAGACACTGCATTTCTTCAAACATAAGATATTCTGTTGGATGCAACACAAAATTGTCAAGAACAAAATTTGACTAAAAAAGGCCAACAAAATTTATACACAGTACAGTGCGGTAACTAGATACTTAGCAGTTTTCAAGGCTGGCAATGAATTCACCCACTGATAAAGCTGTTTGAAAAAAAGTGTCTCTGAGAAAAATAATCTATTATAACAAAAGTCTCTCTGGCTTTTCAAAATGGCTGCTCACTGATCAGCAGCATAATTTCAGCTCTCCCAGTATGAAAAAGAGTCTGATAAAGAAGGGCCAGTAATTCTGCCTGTTTTAGTAAAATTCATCTCATGGGTAGTAACACTGTCTTGATACCAGCAAAGAAAAAACTTAAAGAGCATGAAAGAAAATCAACTAGAAAATGTGAAAACACTGACTGGGAAGAATCCTGCAGCTGTTCAGCAAAAAGCATTTCAAGCTCCAGCTTTAGTACAGGAGATGTCTTTCAGTCATTTTGAGGGAATCTGTGCTCAGAGATGATTAAAATAAATGAAATATTGCAGTAGTATATCAACTCAAATAAAATGCTGGAAAAATGAAAGAAGCTTTTTTTTCTTTGGATGAACTTGAAAAAAAAATTACAAAAATCAGAAATCAAAATGAAGAAAAGCCTGGCTGAGTATGACACTACACAAGAAGAGCTGTTTCAAAAAAATGGTAGCATTAGATGACAGAGCATGCTGGGAAAATCTGAGATTTTATGCTGCAGCAGAGAAACTGGAAGGGAACTAATTGTATTAATTTTATGAGAGCACAAATAAGTAACTGGATTGGTATTCCACAGCAGGATTTGTTAACTGAAAGGGCACAACGTGTATGTTCCAAACTTGGCCACGAGAAAACAGACAAGACCTGTGTTAGTAAAGATGCACTCCTCCTAGCAGAAATAATTGATTCTGCCAAAACTGTGGCATGAGGGCAAATATAAAAAAAAGGGAGACATTAGAATGTTTGTGAAAAATGATTATTCATGGTACACCAGGCAAAAGTGAAGCAGTCAATCAGGGAGTCAATCAGGGAATGTTGAGAGTCAGGAATGAGATAAAAGCTGCTGTACCCAGCTGTCTTCAGAATATTTTTATCTTGGAGGATCAAAGTCCTATTTGATGCAGAACATGCTAAGGAGTAAATGCAAAAATTTGTTTAATAAAAGTGAGCCAGCAAATAGGAGATGATTTTACTTCTCATACTTCTGATAATAAAGCTTATAGAGAGACTTTGCCAGTGAAACTTTTTTTAAAATGTTCCAAAGAAAAATGCTTGAGAGACAGAAAAAATCTCAGGAGATGACTAGAAGAATTGGGAGTACCTTGGGCATGAATCAGAATCTGGTGTTGGGAGATGGAGTTGAACAGGAAGAAGACCTGCAATACTGAAATTAGTGCATAAATGTGAGACTGTAAAGCATGAGTCACATTTGTGAAATATGGATTTACAAGAAAGAGAGGCTGAGAAAGAGTGGATTTTTGCTGACTTTGTTAAAATTGTGGGGGACTGACTGATATATGCCCAGCTTCATGTCATTAATGTTTGGAATGACACTAAAATCAGAAAAAAAGATAAAGTAACTGCAAGTAAAACATTTTTTCTTAACAGTTTTTGTATAAAATGTCATAATATAAATTGCATGTTATATAGTAAAATATTTTCAGTGATTATTTTATGCGATAAAGATACTGATGTAAACAAGTACTTTTTTCTTTTTTAGTTTTAAGAACTGTAATTGTAGGCATTACAAAGTAAAAAAGAAGAAAGAATGGACAAAAGCACATCTAACGGGGTATAAAAGATTGATTATAATACATCAACAGATGAAATGTTTTCTTTTACTTTTGCAAAGGTGAATGTCAGGATAAGTGCCCTTAGCTTAATCTAATAACTTTTTTATTTAAGCAAGTTTTTTTTTAAAATAAGAGACCACTGTGTAATGAATAGTTTTCCTTTAGCAAGTAAGTGTTCATTTCCTTTAACAAATAATTGTTCAGTGCTTGTTGAGAAGTACATTTTTATATTTCCATGGAAACAAGCTGTCTAAAGGTGAAGGCAATAAACTGAGAGATCTGGGCATTGTTTATTGAGAGAAAAGTAAATTTAAGAGGTACAAGGAAAAGGAGCTCAGTAAAAAATACAGTTAGAAGTATTGGAAGTGAGTAAGTGCAGCTTTTTGATAACTTAATATTTTTAATGAATTTACTAAAGCAATGCCTAATTTATTTTTATTTAAAGATAGTGCAGTTTTTGTTAAGGCTAATAGTTAATGCTTTCTGAAAGTATATTAACTATTTTTCATATCTGGGAGGAAAATAAATGAGAGACAAGAGCAAACTGCAGTTAGTACAAGTAAGGGTATAGTCTGTAACATTTGCTTTAGCATGGATAACCGTAATGTTAGTTTAATTATTTCCTGTGGGTGCAGCTTTCAATTTTGGACACTTGCTCCTATCAGGAGGATTAAACTTTATTATTTGAAGATGCACTTAATTTTTGTGTTGGTTTTAAGTTAATAGATTATGGGGTGTTCTGTGGTATGTTTTTGAGGGTTTTCATTAAAACAAAAACTCTTGTAAAATATGACATAGGTTCAAATGTAGATATCAAGAAATAACTGTATAAATGATCAACCTGCCAAGCATTAGTGGTTCATGTAACACAAAATCTAGACGTAGACATTTAGAAAAGCTGTTACATATAATAGGTGGGAATAATAACTTCTTATCATAATGACTATGCAAGACATATCATTTTGGAATGTTATCAGCCTCACAGGTGTAGATAAAAATAGGAGTATTGAACCATATCAAGAAACTCAGCTTGCAAATAGCAGTGCCACAGGAGACACATTTGGAAAGAAGTGAGCATGTGAATTTGATAAGGAAAGAATTTCAGTATGGATATTAATCAGAATATCAGGGACAAATGGAAGAGTGTTACTTATACTAATTGCTAGAAGAGCTCCAGCAGTGAAAGAAGAAGGAAAAAAAAAAGATAGTAATGGTAGATTTGTGCTAGCAAGGGGCTGCTAGTAATGGAGGAAGATTATGCTGGTATATATTTATATTCCACCTAAAACTGCTTATTATTTGTAGGTGGAAACTGGAACTTGATTTGCAACTGTGAGGATGTATTTGGGGGACCTAGAAGGAAAGGTATAACAAAACAGGGTAAATTTCTGAAGAAATGTATGAAGATATTTTGTATAGAAGACAAGATCAGTAGTAAGAATTTGGAGAGAATTTACTTATTATTCCTCAAGGTAGAATAACCGGGCTAGACTAGACAGAAATTATATTTTACAGGAATATGTACATTTAATTAAAAGCTTTGACACACATCCACTAAGTATTTCGGATCATGTACCAATAGCAACTAAGATAAACCACCCATCTGTTAAAAGGAAAGGAATTTAAGGACTGGAAAATTAAAATTATTCCAGAGTTATTAGGGAAGATAGGAATTTTTTTTTCAGAAGTTATAGCTAGTGAGTGGGATTAATTGGAAATTAAGTTTAAAAATAGGGTATAAATAAAAGAAAAAGAGAGATGGTTAAGAAGTAACAATAATTATTTAGAGGGGCTAGTATTGCAGAACAAGAGGGATCTCACAGAACAAGAAGAGGCGTAAATGCACAGTACTAAAGAGAAAAATAAGGGAATAAATGGGTAACATGCATGATTTTAGAAAGATTGCTGTTAAGAAACTCTTTTAATTAATAATTCCAGAGCACAAAAAATGTTAGCACAATGGGGTCTATACCAAGAAAAATAACCAGAGATCTTGCAGAGGTATCAGAGATAATTCGGAAATTTTTTGAAAATTTGTATAAAGCAGTGGAATGTGGAAGTCAGGAAAAAATCATAAATAGAAATATTTATGGAAGAGTTAGATATGCCAAGGTTAGAGGTACATTAGGCTCCACAATTAACTGTTAAGACAGGAGGAGATGAGAAAAATGGTGACGTATATTCTAGTCACCAAGAATAGATTATATACCTGTTGAAATTTGGAGGCTAGGAGGGCAGAAGATAATAAAAATCTGGAAGGTTTTGTTTAACAGTATTTTAAAAGGAGGAGAAGCACCAATACCCTGAAAGAAAGCTGTGGTTTGTGTAATACATAAAGATGGTAAAGCCCCATCAGACCCAGCTATGTACAGGACAATTTCAGTTTTAAATCATGATCATAAAGTGTTTATGTTTAATAGCTAAAAGAAAAGCAAATGTGTTGCCAAAAGATATGGATGAGTGTGGTGTTGTGGAGAAGAGACAAAATATTTGACATTAGCAGAACCATGATGTTTCAGATGGAAGCAGACTTTAAAAAAATACCACTGTTGGTGACCAGTCTTGATGTAGAGAAAACATTCAATAGAGTGAGGTGAGATTTTATGAGTAGGGCAATGGAAGTATTTTCATTCCCTGATACCATACTAAGGTTAGCTAGAGGAGGACATATGCGGTACTGGAGATTAAATTAAAGTGGGAAGGTTCCTCTCAGATAAGCTCTGTCTGAACATAGGAACTAGGGAGGTGTGTCCTCTTTCCCCTTTATTTGCTTTATAAAAAAAGTCACTGACAAAGCAAATAAGGGACACAGAAATACAAGGTTATAATTGTTATGGCATTCAAGAAACGCTGTCTTTATTTACAGGCAATATTATTTTGTACCTGATAAAAACCACAAAAGGACATTGTAATGTTACAGAGCATTCTGATACAGTTTCAGGTCTTTTTGGAATATAAAATTAATGAAGACAAAGCAGGCTGTAGCTGTTTCAGCAATACCCATATTTATGGGAACATGATAAAATGAATTAAGTAAGAGTATGGGTTAAAAAGAATTCTGTTATGACAGCTAAGGATATGTGGGAAGAGTCTAAATAAAAGGTAATGCAAAAACTGAGAAACTGGAAGCTCTCGTTTATGGTTATGGATAGTAAGATACACTGAAAATGGTGTTAGTCCCTTTAGTTTTATATATATGTCAGGCATATTTTTATCAACCAGAGGAGAAGTTGTGTATAATAATTAATAAAACATTGAAGGATTTTATTTGGAAAGGGAAGAGGACAAGCATCAAGTGTCATAAGTTGAATCCTCCAGTAGAACAAGGTGGTTTAGGATTACCTGATTTGAAGGGATAGAGCTATACAGTTAAGGCTCATGTGTATAACTATATAAGCAGACTGTTATAATTCAAAGTGTAAAGGGAAAAAGTTCAAGAAAAAAGGAGTGGGTGGAATTTTGGATATAGGTCCCTTGGGAGAATAACAGCAGCCATACATAATATTATATTCATAAGGTAGCAGAAAGTATTCTAAGAACAAAGTCCACATGACAATGGAGAAGGGACAGCCTGTCGATAGGAATGGCTGCATTGAAAGGTACAGAGATTAGGCTAGAGAGGATTGAAAGTTACTAGAGAAAACTGGCAAAGGAATCAAGGTACTGAGTGCAAATAACTTGAGAGGGAAAGGTAATAGAATGGGAAGAGGCAAGAAGAACATTTATACTGTAGGCTAGAGACTGTGTAACCTGTCAGGAATTCATATCAGAGTATAGACAAAGGTAAAGGGATAAGGGAATCCTGTTTGATAGACATGTTCTTGTAGTGTTTTTAGTTTACTCTAAAACAGAAGCTGCTGTTAAAAAGGGGATAATTAGTAAGACTTATAAAATATTGCCCACTAGATGTAGGAATCAATTAGAGGAAGTTAGAAAAGATTTGGAAGAGAGATTAGATAAGCAAATAACAAAGAAACAATGGTAGGATATATGTGTTTTTATACCCAAAGCAGACTCCAGATAATTTTCCTCAGGCAGATGACAAATGCTGGAGGTGAGATAAGGAGGTGATTGGTAACTGGGAACATATGTTGTAAGTTGGTAGACTTTAATAATTCCCTATGGAGTATTCTGTCAGAAATATTGGGTGAGCAAATGGGTCTAACCAAGGAAATGATTTTTTGAGCTGGGGTAAAGGATCTATATTGCTTAGACAAGGGTCTTGTTAAGTTTAATTCAGGTGGCTGCCAAAAAAGCAGGTACTAGAAAATAGAAATGAAAGTCTAAACCAACTATATCTGAAGTAGTAAATATTGTAACAGCTAAAAGAAATTTAAGTGGGATCTTTAGAAAGGTTAGGTGCAAATATCACATAGAAAAATGGAAATTGTGGAAACAGTGCATGCAGAATAATGTTTTTGAGGAGTGAGGTTTAAGGGAAACCAGGAATTAATTGATAATTTTATGTAATGGTAATGATGGCTTGATGATAATTGTATAAAAAATATATGTGATAAAATGTTTGTATTAAAAAAAAAGACAGACAAATGTCTCTCACATTACACAATTATCTGTTCTTAGAAGCCTGCAAGTTAAGCAAAACAAAGTCTGTTATCATCTGAGGTTTCCCAAATGAAACACTCAAAAGTCCTTTCCATTACTTTCCCAGTTCAGGTCATTCCATCACTGGACTTACACTGCCTTCCAGACTGTTCTACCAAGACGTTCACAGACAATCACAGACTGTGAGAGACTCCCATCTTGGAGATATGTCTTCCAGCCTCAGTCAGTTTCTTCTTTCATGAAACATCTCCATATTCCTTTGGATTTCAAACTCAAAAGACTATTGCCATAGTCATCTTTCCCCTGGCTTTAAAAAGGGCTCAGGACTCAGCTGTGTTCCATTACCTGGCCCTAGGGCATTTGGCTTAAATGGAACAGTCTCTAGTTTTCCATACTCAAGCACCCTTAACCCAAACCAAATCCATCTGCAGCAGCCTGTAAGCTCTGTTTCATTACTTGTAAGGCACTCAGATGCTTGAACTCTTCTGCTATGTTACAACAACACATTTGCATAAATCAAAATTCCAGGATGATACTGAATGAACAGAGCAGTATTCTCTTGATAGATTGACTATGAGAAGAAAGACAGCTCACAAATAACATTATGAAGCACTGCCTTGTTTGGGACTTCCATCTGCTGTGAAAATATAGTAATAATTCTTGATTTTGTAATTGCATTAAAACGGGCAGTTCCTTGTATGTTCAAAGACATTGTTGAAACTGCATGGCACTAGCTTATTCAAAACACAACCTAACAATATCGACTTGATCTAGATGGAATGCACAGTAACTGGGAATCAAGTAATTTTCACGTAAGTTATTAATTGAATAAATTATTTCAACGCATGGAAAATGCCTTGCTAAGTTATACAGCTAGATAGATATTTGCAGTTATCTACCTAATTAATTATGCAGATATGCATAAATACATGTTTGCAAATATCTCAGAATGGAATAGTACCAATAGAATTGTTTGGAGCAAATTAAAGGTCACATCTGCATGAACAGAAGCCCTGCTTAAAACAGAGGTCTGTCTACTGTGGCTCCAAACATGTGAACATGGTTTGTATAACAGGAACAGAAAGTAATATTTTCATGATTTATTACTCAATATAAAGTCATGGTTATGCCTGTATGAATAATTAGTATCACCATACTGAATAGAACAGTATGGTGAACAGGTTTTGTGTTTATAGTGTCTTTGTAATTTGTACCGTTCTTCAGCTATATAAAATTGTTTAAACAAGATTCCTAAGTAACTGCATTTTTAGTAAAACTGAGTAGATGAAAGCTGCTCCATCAAGAATTCCTCAGGCTTTAGAAGATGTAAACAAGTTAATTTACCTTACCCAGGTCAATGGGAAACTGTGCAGCTTCATCTCATATCTGAGACAAAATCATAGGGCATTTAGATGCCACCAGTTCATACACAAGTATTTTCCACTTCTAGATGCAGGCTATAAATATTTTTTTATGTCTTACCTGCCAATTGAAACTTAAATTATAACAATGAGGATTTCCAACATATTATGAGCAGTTATTTAAAAATTAAAGGATAACTCTGCCCTCTCCTACAGCTTAACTTGATCCTTAGGTTTCTTTTTCCCCTACAGTATGGTTCCATTATTGTGTAGGTACCAGAAACCTGCTTGCACTTTTTAAAGCTTTCATCTCCTTGCATTGGAATCAAATGAAGGGAAAGCCCCCCCCCCCCTACTGTTTTTTAACTTCTCACATACTTTGCAGAGAAATTTGTCTCCACATGCATGACATATCATAGACACAGATAAATCTGTATTTTACTTTGTCAGGTACTACTGTCAATTAATCCTGCTAATGTCAGGAATGCAGTAGCTGATGTAAAAAAACAGCCAGAAAGCTATGGAACTGCTTTCCACTGTTTTTATGTCAGAAAGGATGAAAACTTAGCACTCCTCTTTCATAGAAAAGTAAAGCTCAGGCAGGGATTTAAAGACAGTTGTCACCTCCTCTGACAAATTTACTTTAAGGACAACAATGGGATTCTCTTATCTAATGCT